>NW_015625999.1:184928-188988 GCF_001515625.1 Sinocyclocheilus rhinocerous | reverse complement strand
CTCGAAACGCTATCGCGGTACTTTGATGCCACACGTGACAGTGACGTAGAGTCGGCGCCGGTTCAAGTCGGACAAAATTTCTAACCGGCATGCACTGCTTCAAGTCAGCCGCCGATCGGTTTGCGCGGCGCGGCATGAAGTCGAACACACCTATTGTTTTGTGCACAGGCCCCTCCCAGACCGACTCCTCCCACTGCAGATAGATTGCTCTGTGTATAGGCTCCTCCCATACAGACTCCTCCCATTGTGTAGACTCCTCCAACTGCAGATAGATTGCTCTGTGCACAGGCCCCTCCCAGACCGACTCCTCCCACTGCAGATAGATTGCTCTGTGTATAGGCTCCTCCCATACAGACTCCTCCCATTGTGTAGACTCCTCCAACTGCAGATAGATTGCTCTGTGCACAGGCCCCTCCCAGACCGACTCCTCCCACTGTGTGCAGACTCCTCCCACTGCAGATAGATTGCTCTGTGCACAGGCTCCTCCCAGACCGACTCCTCCCACAAAGGCTACATTCCACTTATTGTACATACTAGGCTCCTCCCACTGTGAACAGACTCTTTGCATTGTGATTCTGGTGGCCCTAATTACAGTGAACATGATAAAAACAGCTGAATGTATACAGAAACGAAAAGAGAGAGAAGAGAAGCTCACTTTTTATGTGCCTCTGGTAGCGTGTGCAGAAAATCCAAACAATTTCCCGTTCAGAAATATTTGAGTTCGCACTAACAGACCGCAAGAGTTCCTGCTGGATTTGACCTGCCAAACATCAGCAGCCAGTAATTAGAACCAGGAAGACGTAACGAAGAGAAGAACAGCAGGATTTATTATCACATTCAGCTCAGCAACAACTTGAAAAATGAAGAATATCAAACATCTCTGCAATATTGTATCACCTCATAAGAGACCCTCATGAAGCGCACGCATTCCTCAGGTGTCACTGTTTATATCCGCCGCTCGGATGCTGAGGTAAACGTTGCCTTAAATTACTGGCGCATCACCTGTGGCATCACTCAAGCACGGCGCGTCTTTATCCAGCGTGATGTTTTCATGTCACGCCGCGGCGCTCCGGGCGTCGAGCTGTTGTAACCAGCTAAACCCAATCAAATCTTTTTGAAGTCGTCGTAGTCGACGCGTGAGACCGTCTAACCTTAATGCTAAATAATTAGCCGAGCGTGTGCCGCAGTGGGGTTCTTACCGCGGGGCCAAACTTTCTTTCTGCGCTTTGATCACTATGTTAATTAAATCTGTCTGTCTTGACAGGTTGAGCGGGGTGAGGAGGCTGCGACAGGTAGGTGTCACGAACACACCGAACACCTGGTGAGTGTGACTCATTAAACCGTCACTGATGACCCGAAAGAGAGAGAGAGAGACGACCGAACAGAGCCTGTCGGATCAGAACGGGCCAGCGCTAGCTCGGCCTGCGGAGAGGAGAAGTCACGCCGACCGACCTCCGTGTCAGTCATTCACGACAGCCGCCCGGGGGAGGAATTAACCGGCCTGCGCTGAGATGTGTCAGAGGACGCCACACACACACACACACACACACACACACACACTCACACTCTCTCTCTCTCTCTCACACACACACACACACACACTCACACTCTCTCTCTCTCTCTCACACACACACACACACACACTCACACTCTCTCTCTCTCTCTCACACACACACACACACACACTCACACTCTCTCTCTCTCTCTCACACACACACACACACACACTCACACTCTCTCTCTCTCTCTCACACACACACACACACACACTCACACTCTCTCTCTCTCTCTCACACACACACACACACACACACACACACACACTCACACACACACACAAACACACACACACACTCACACTCTCTCTCTCTCTCTCACACACACTCACACTCACACTCACACACACACTCAAACACACACACACACACTCACAGACACACACTCGCGTCAGGGCCGGCCGGCCAAGGTGAGCCCACAGCACACTCACACACACACACACACACACTCACACATGCGTGCGTCAGTGCCAGCCGGCCAAGGTGAGCCCACAGAGGCGAGAATTTCAGAGGAGAAACCTTCCATTAAAGCTTTGCTTTCACACCTCAAACCTCACAAGAGAAAATGAGAGATACAAACTCCAGACGCACCTCAGTGAATCTGCCGCTTTAAGGGGCCACAAGGGTCTGGATGTTGATGTTCTGGATGGTTTTCTGCCCTCTGGGGTCAGTAAATGACTGAATGGTGCTGCCGCTTTCCTCTACTCCTCTCCATCACTAAAGGCGGCTGGTAAATATATGCTCCTTTGTTCATTGTCAAATGCTTTTTATTACAGGGTTAAAGGAACAGTTCAGCTCAAAATTCAAATATTGTCATTGTTTACTCACCCTCATGTAATTTCAAACCTGCATCAGTGTTATCATTAACTAAAATCATAAAAAAAAAACAGCTAGTTCAGCTAGTTGCCAAGGCAACATCTGTCATTTTCATTCAGTTTAACTTGATGTACTAAAATAACTAAAACTAAAACTGAATTAAACATTAATAAAAACGGTATAGAAATATTTAAAATAATAATAATAATAATAATGACAAAAACACAACAAAATTACTAAACATAACAAAACTAATTGTAACTAAAATTAAAATTAAAACAGAAAATATAAAATAATTCAAAAATATAAAAAAATATATAGTGGTATCTCAATACTAAAATAACACCAAAATATAAAATATAACTATAAAATATAAATATTATATTAGAAGATTTAGCTTAAAAAAAAAACGTAAATAAGTCGAAGTAAATTTATTCAAAACAAAGACTGAAAAGTTTAAGTTTTTTAAAAAAGTTAAAAAGCAACATTAAAAAATACAAAAGTAATGAGCAAAACAGACTGAAATTAAAGTGAAAATATAAAAATAAAAGCTAATTCAAAAGGTCAATAAATAATATAAATAATAAAACAATATCACTGAAAGATAAGATTTCTTTTTCTTTTTCATACAATGTCGTTTGCTCTGTATGACTCTTGCACTGCATTCTGTATTCTATTCTATATTCTTGCACTTTTGTTTTTCTGAAGTCACACATTTTAAGTTATTATTCACTGTAAATGTTCTTTTAGACCGCAGCACTCAAATCTCGTTCACATTTGAATTTGTCACATGCAAAAATGTCTGTCAGGTTTGACAACCATTGTGCATCTTTGTATATTTGTGCTCAAGCACAGATGATATTAGAAAGCCACTTTGACATATTTAGATCAGGGCTAATAGTTTAACATGTCAATTTAGAACGATTAAGTAAAGATAAAATACATTTAATCATGACTTTCCTACCTTCAGACCAAATTCAAGCTAGAAA
This sequence comes from Sinocyclocheilus rhinocerous, assembly GCF_001515625.1. Lineage (NCBI taxonomy): Eukaryota > Metazoa > Chordata > Actinopteri > Cypriniformes > Cyprinidae > Sinocyclocheilus > Sinocyclocheilus rhinocerous. The sequence goes on along the minus strand of NW_015625999.1, from coordinate 185,627 downwards.
TTGTCACTTTTTTTTTTTTTTTGATCAACTAATCAGCTTGTAACGCATGCATGTTTTAATCGAGTCCTGGTTTAGGTATGTGGATCTAAATGTGTCATTGTAAGTGTGTTCAATGAAACAGCAGTGCTTCACCAGCTCAGAAAATTATTAGAAAGTTAATAAAATCCACTAACAAACAGTAACTGGGACCCTGCAAAGGCCTGAAGCGACGACACGTTCATAACTGACCCCCGAAAACCACTTCAACAAATCATAATATTTCTGCAGAGGATCTATTGTTGCTCAATCTGCTTCAGCACCTGATAAATTAATTATTTAAGATCCTATTCAAATGTGTTATTAACATCTCACTGTAGTATTATTAAAATCTCACCGTGATATCATGTGACACTAGTATTTTATTCATATTCCTCTGCTCGACTGTAGCATTAATATTTCAGTGTAATCTGACCGCGGAGTGCTCTGATTATTCTCACTGCTCTTATTGTAGCGATTAATGTGACGGCAGCTTCTGTGCACTGATGGATGCGGTGCTTTGTGATAAAAGCGTCTGATAAATGACTAAATAAATAAATAAATAAAAAATTTGCAGATCATTTCTGATTATTCACTTTTTTTTTTTTTTTCGAAACCATGATACATTTTTATTTTTCAGGATTCACAGATGAATAGAAAGTTCAAAAGAACAGCATTTATTTG
>NW_015625999.1:183754-184520 GCF_001515625.1 Sinocyclocheilus rhinocerous | reverse complement strand
CAGCATTTATTTGAAATAGAAACCTTTCATAATTTATTTTAAATGTCTTTACTGTCACTTTTAAACAATTTATTGCATCCTTAAACAATAAAAGTGTTAATTTATTTTATAAAAATAAATAATAAATAATAATAAATTCTACATTATATAAATAAAAAAAATAAAAAAATAAAAATTAAAAAAAAACTTGACAGACTGCATGTAAAACCCCCGTCAAAATGCTTTTGACTAAAAGTGATGGTTGTGGTTTATGCACAGTATTTTGCAAATCATGCATATTTTGAAAATGTGATGCCTGAAATGCCTCGTCATTGACAGCAAAATTGACCCTATTAACTCCAATAAACCCTGTCGTTTTCAGCCACTTGTCACACAGTCACTTTCACAATCCAATCAACTCAGAGCATCAAATCAAGCCCCGCCCTACTGTTTTTTACACTGAATATCTGGTTTCATTTGTAAATACGTCACATTACAGTCAGGATAAAATGGGTTGAGGAAGCTGTTGCATGTTGACTTTAACTCTACTGACCATGGCATGAGTTCCTAAATGATTCTTATGTTTTATGCAGTCATGTGCAATTCAAATTCCTTTTTGTTTTCTACAATTCCACCATTCAAAATCCACCAAACTCGCTCATTACAGAGAGAGAGAGAAAGAGAGAGAGAGAGGTAGAGCGAGAGAGAGAGAGCGAGAGAGAGATAGAGAGTGAGTCAGAGAGAGAGAGAGAGAGAGAGTCAGAGAAAGCCAACCACACGTCTTTAA
>NW_015625999.1:180839-183463 GCF_001515625.1 Sinocyclocheilus rhinocerous | reverse complement strand
AGAGAGAGCGAGAGAGAGAGAGAGAGAGAGAGAGAGAGAGGTAGAGAGAGAGAGAGAGAGAGAGAGAGAGTCAGAGTGAGTCAGAGAGAGAGAGAGAGAGAGCATGTTTAAAACCCAACCACACGTCTTTAAAGTGCCTTTGATTTGCATCATTAACCGTTTTGGACACTGAACCTGACGTGAAGCCGAGCTGTGCGTTTGGACACGGATCCCATCTGGATGTGATTCTATGGGCCGGAAGTTAAAGATGTTTAGAAAATTGCAGTGATTATGGAGCTCAAACGCTATTGGCTGCTCAAATCCAAGAGCAGAACATCCTGCAGCCAAAGCGGCCCAATAAAAGCTGGCGAGAGTCAGGAATCTTTTCACTGAGCACATGGTCCTCTTTAAATATGAGGCGTTTTATTATTATGGAAATAGACCTGCTTTTCTGTATAATTTTGCTTTGAACTGTGTTTTTTAGCTTTGCAACTTTGATGAAGTTACGGGCCTGAGATATTGTGACCAGACGATATATCTGAACAGGGGTTTCTGGGCGCAGTGCTCTCATACACATTTGGATTTATGGATATTTTCTTGGCAGACTCTTTCTAAACAAAAGTGCACACAGTCTCTTTTCCAAACCCTAGTGAGCTGCCTTCCTGCATCCCTCATTAGGGACTGATCTGGAACACACTACATGAACAATAATTATTTATACCACAAAGAATAATCATTTGCAATCATCAATTAAATATACATTTATTACAAATACAGTAAAAACACTAAAATTATGAAATATTATTTCAATTTAAAATAGCAGTCTTCTGTATCAATATATTGTAAATGTAACTGATTTCTGTGCTGCACAATATTTTTTAACAGAAAGTTCAAAAGAACAGCATTTATTTGAAATAGAAATATTTTGCAACATTCTAAATGTCTTCATTGTCAATTTCCTTGATGAACAAAAGTATTATTTACTTTGATAAAAAATAATCATTTATTAATTTATTTATAGTAAGAATTAAAAAAATAAAAATAAACGTTTTATATGCTACTATTTTACAATAAAATATTTTAATATATAATTTATTGAATGATAAATACTATTAATAAGTATATATGTGAACGTTTTGTAAGACTGCATGCAAAACCCTTAAAATATCAAAACACACACACACACACACACACATTTACTTGTATATATAAAGTTTGATACATAAATATATTTATCTCCATGCAATGCATTCTGGAATTGCCTTTTCTGTGAAGGATACATGAAACCAAAATGAGGTATATCCTAATTATCCTGACTACCTTTTGAAACTTACTCAGTTGTTTGTCAGTTTGCTTTAAGCATATGCAGAGATGTTTCTTTCTTAATAACAGACTTGCAGCCCACCGGCTATTGTTAGAAGGATGCTCGCCCTTCTTTAATATTTCCAGGAGACAGTCAAACAGACTCTGATGGCGTTTCCTATGTTTGCTGAAACTCGCTCGGATGTGTTTGGCAGCCTGTTTGAATGTGAGCTTAAACTCGCTAATCTGCAGGACGGAAAAACTTGTTCAGCCCACTCAGAGACGAGTCGATTATCTCTAGAGACGCAGAGATGATAAAAAGATATTTCTCCACAGCGCTACGGACGGCTCGGACGCAGACGCATGCACAGGCTTCATCGCTCGCCAGCTGCTCTACAGAATCACGCTTCAGGAAAGCTTCAGCTCGAGCTCTCCGAGCCCAGATTCCAGTCGCAGCCGTTTAACCCTCGGCCTTCAAACCAAGCGGCGGCCATCGCTTTCGAGAAATCAGAAGAAGTTAATTTCCTCTCTGGAGGAGAAGACATTCCAGTCGTGAGGCTTTCCTGTCATCTGCGGGCCACGAGCGTCTCACAGGTGACTCTGATTACAGACAAACACACAGACAGTTCAGATCACAGCCAAACCAACAGCCCTTACATTTACATTCAGTCATTCAGCAGACACTTTTATCCAAAAGCAACTCACAGATGATGACAATAATGACTCTTCACACACGATTAGATGAAGAGTTCACTAGCGATCTCTGACCTGTTTATTATGAAGCAGAATATTTCCCTTGATGCACTGCAATGATACAGACTGCAGTGAGATAAATGTTATTTTAAAGTGAATAAGCTAACTATACTTTACAGATTGCAATAAAGTAAATGTACTTTTTAAAATTATTTTTTCTTACCCTCATAACTGTTCCTTCCTTTTTTATATATATTTTTATTCACACTCATACTACTATACATATAGATTTAGATATACTCATATATATATATATATATATATATATGTGTGTGTGTGTGTGTGTGTGTGTGTGTGTGTGTGTGTGTGAGTGAGTGAGTGTGTGTGTGTACCTGGTATTTATCACGTTATGGGGACCAAATGTCCCTACAAGGATAGTAATACCAGTAAATGTTGACCTTGTGGGGACATCTTTGAGGTCCCCATGAGGAAACAAGCTTATAAATCATACAGAATGAGTTTTTTTGAGAAAGTAAAAATGCACAAAGTTTCCTGTGAGGGGTAGGTTTAGGGGTAGGGTTGGTGTAGGGCAATAGCACATACAGTTTGTACAGTATAAAAACCATTACGCCTATCGAATGTCCCCATAA
>NW_015625999.1:174912-180478 GCF_001515625.1 Sinocyclocheilus rhinocerous | reverse complement strand
CACACACACACACACACACACATGCATGCACACAAACGCTCACACACACTGCAACACACACACACACACACACACACATGCATGCACACAAATGCTCACACACACACACACACATTCATGCACACAAATGTTCTCTCTCTCTCTCTCTCACACACACACACACACATATGCATGCACAGAAACGCTCTCACACACAATCATGCACACAAACGCTCTCTCTCTCTCTCTTATAAGGTTTAAATGTCAACAACCGCATTCCTAATTGAGATGAACTTGGACCTGAAATTAAATGTTCTTTTAAACAAACAACAACAGCAACTAAATGCCAGAAGAAACAAAGAAGAGAAAGAAGAGAATGAGAGTTTACACAGGAGGAACGTCAGGTTTCTCTCACCTACAGCAGGACCAGATGCTTTCACGATAAACCCATTTAAACCCGCTATCATCATCCGTTCGGTCGCAGAGCGCTGTTATACCTGTATTAACTGCTTTGTGCATGACTGGTTGGATGTTAAGGGGAATATCTGTGACTGCAAACATCAGTGTGTCAATGCAATGTATGCAAAATAAAAGTTGCTTAAATATCATATAAATCTCAACATGCGTGTATTTTTGAAACGTTCATCAGACAGTTGTTTGCAGGGCAGAGCAGTTTGTTTAAGCTGAATGAATCTCACCTGTAGATGATTTGCTCAGGATAGATCTCCTGTCTGCACCTCAGCCGCCTGCATTTACATCATCATCAGGATCAATGAAATAAAGACAGTTCAGATACACAACAATAGACAGAGAGAGACGCAGCGGGAGGAATCACTTAACATTCCCACATCAACTGTTTCCTGTTCACAACATTTCTACTTCCCCCTCCTTTATTTACAGTACGGCTTCAATTCCCAAGCTCCACTGTTTACCTCCAATAATAACATGGGACTATTAATCACAATCTCTCGCTTTTTACGGCATTTTCCTGTAAACTTGAGCTCTGCGAGAACAAACAAAACACGTTGGGTTATCATAGAGTCAGAGCGGGTTTGAAGTCTCTCAGCATTAGTTGAAACTGTAAAAAAAAAAAAATCTTAAAAGAGAGATGGAGTTAATGTGATGCCAGAGACCAAACAGCGCCAAAAAAAATAAATAAATAAACGGGTTCCACAGCAGCACCTTCAACCTGCAGGTCTTGAACCCGGAGCCGTTGGGGTCAAAGGTCAGCACTCACCATAATGTCCTCATCTCGTTCTCAGAACAACAACAACTCAATCTGACCAGAAAATACAAATAAAAACCATCACTAGGTCTCTGCCATTCTAGTGTGCGCTGATGGACTGCTCTTATACCTATTTGTGTCGTGCTACACAGTGACTTGAATTTGTATATAGTTGTACAAATATCATGGTTGGACTTTTTATCACACATTTTTATTTTTATTTTTTATTTTTTTCAAAATAAATAAATATTGGGGGTCAATATTTATCTAATGTATAGAATTCAGAGAAAAAAATGTCAGAATTGCAAGATTATATTTTACAATTCTGAAAGTCAAAATTGTGAAATAGAAAGTAGCAATTACATTATTTTTATTTATTTTTATTTATTTTTTTTGATGTGGAAATGGGCTACCATAGATTACTATGAATTGTATTTGTTCAATATATTTAAATAATATAATACATATGATCTATATGTAACTAACAAAACAAAAAGACAAATTCAAATGGATCAAAAAGTATCAAATTACCATGCATGTTAAAATAAATGATCAAAACTAGGAAACAATTCAAATAAACAGAATAACATTAAAAATGTTCATCTGTGGGCAGTAAAATAATCTAATTTGACAGTGCTTTTGCATGTGGTGTAGCGTGTAATGCATATCTCAAATGCATGCAGTCAATATTGGGCTGCAAACATTTCAACATGTCTTTTAAATGGACAGTTCATAGCACAGACACATCAGAGATAAAATATTTAATAAATGATTGACCATTTATCATTTGTACCTGCATTTATTATCATACAAAGCTATTTATACCTGATGTTACCAATAAAAGTAGTTTTGTTAGTCCAAATTGATGTATATAGGTTGGTTCAGTGATCTTAAATGATATTTTTTACTAGAATAAAACCAATTATTTTACATGTTCCCAATTTTACGTAAGGGTGTACATACTTTTTCCGTCCATGTGGGAATGTTTATGTGGCATGTTCATTAAATGCATGCACACACATCATGTTTTATTAGTTTATGCAGACTGTGTGACTTAGCCGAAGAGCAGATCGCATTTTATGCAGAAATCAAGAGGGTGCACATACTTTTTCCTCACGACTGTATCCGAACATAAAAGGCGAGGATGATCGTTCAGATGATCACTAACAGTCCTGTAGTCAGTGCGATGTGATGCATTCATGTTTACTTCATAACATCAGTGTGAAACACAAGCAGTTCAGTTCATCAAAACACATGAGACGAGCTCTTGATCACGCGACCGAAGCGCTCGCGGCTACGCAGACCGCGTGTTTGATCGCTTCTCACCGGCGGGCCGTTTTCCTCTCTGAGCTCCTGCTTTACTGCCATTTGTATAATGGATGACAGCAGAGATGAATACAGTCGTATTATTAATGTAAGACTGACAGATAGTGACGTGAGTTATGGCCGCCTTTAGTTCAGAGTCGCCGTTTCATGAGGCCTTTCACTAAAAGCCATACATAAATGTCATCCGGCAGTGACCATAAACTATTACACAGGCAATTGGTTAGAAGATTTCCTCTGTTATCTATCACGGTTATTTACTCGTGTTTCTTTGTGGGAGCAGACGGACCGTGTGCGTCTGAACCGTACGGCGATCCGCTTCATTACGAGGCGTGTTGTATTTTGCAGGTGTTTGAGGCTTTGTGAATGAAGCGTATTTGAGGAGACGCACCTAAAAGCTCTATTACTATGATAATGGAGCAGAGGGAGAGAGAGGAGGCCCCGGGCTAAATGTAGAGCCGCGGTTTTGCTCAGAAACGGCTTATTTAAATATCAGACCTGCATGTGCAAGGAATTGAGCGCTAACCCGTGACACAGGTACTGATGCGCAGAGGACACGGGAATCAGACTCTTTCAGCATGCACTTATTTCGCTTATAAAAATAAAACCATAAAAACTGACCCAAATGAGTCACTAGCTCTCACACGCTACGCTGACAAAAAAACGATTCATTGAATTTACTAAAAAAAAAAAAAAAATTAAGGTAAGTGGTTGCATTCGATTTATTTTAGCTACATTTAAATAAATTTAGTTTACTAACTTTTTTTTTTTTTTTTAATGTAGCTAAAAGAAATTGTTTGCAACCACTTACCTAAAAAAAAATAATAGCATCTTTTTCAGTGTAAGGACAGCAAATTTAGGACATAAAAACGTCGCTGAAATGTCCAGTTTTATTGATTATATTTTTTTTTTTAATGTAGCTAAAAGAAATTGTTTGCAACCACTTACCTAAAAAAAAAATAATAGCATCTTTTTCAGTGTAAGGACAGCAAATTTAGGACATAAAAACGTCGCTGAAATGTCCAGTTTTATTGATTATAACGTTATTTAAAGGTTACAAAAACGTCTCTTACAACATTCTGCTAACATATAACATTTTTGAATGTTTATTTTGAATATTCTACGAACGTTAAAATGTCTGGTTTTCTTGTTGTGATTATAATGTTATTTAAAGGCCACAAAAACGTTTCTTAAAATGTTCATCAAGTACAAATAACATAATAAGGGCATTCAGAGAATGCTGTTCTAAGAACGTTTTCTCAACATTAAGAGAACATTAATAAAGTACAAATAACATCATAAAGACATTTCAAGAATGTTGATCTCAGAACATTTTCTCTCAACATTATGAGAGTGTATATCAAATATTAATGAAGTTGTAAGAACATTCCATAAACCATTACTTTAAGAACATGTTGTCCTAACATTTATATAACTTTTGAAAAACGTTCAAAAGTACATTCCCTGTTAGCTGGGTCCAGCTAACAAACATACGTTTTAAAAACATTGCGCTAATGTTCCCATGAAATTATGAAAACATTATTTCTGAACATATAAAACATTTAAAGCATTTTTTTCTTGGTTATACAAATGTCAAGGGAACATTCCATTTTATCAAACATTATGGGAATGTTACTTTCAAATGTTCTCTGAACGTTCTGAAACAAGTAGCAACATTTTAAAAATGTTACTGTTTTAGAAAAAAACAAAACATGCCATGAATGATACACAGACAATGTTTTTGTGCTAACATTTTGAGAACATGATTAAAGTCCAGATAACTTTGAACAAGTGTTCTATTAATGTTACTAAAAGAACGTTTGTTCATAACTTTGAGAGAACCTTGCAGGAACATTCCCTGTTAGCTGGGCTGCAGTTTGAATACAATCTGGTCATTAAATGAGTCGTTTAAATTGGTTTTAACACAATTTGATCTTTGAGTACATGGGAGTGTATCTCATTATGTAAATTAATTATGATGCAATATTGAATCTCTGCTGGTCTCCGCCCACTGCTGCGGTCATGTGATCATCTCAGGTGGGTTCTCACACCTGTTCTCTTTAACCTGCTATCAAAACAAGCATTAATAAAATAATCATAATAATAATTAATGAAATCTTAGACCTTTGATTGCATTGGTATGACGTATGTGAGAAACACTTCAGCAAAAGTCTCCATTTGCTCTTGGCCTCACTGCTGGCAAATAAAAATAACCGAGTTAATATTAAAGAGATCTCGTGTTCAAAAGCATTGTCCAAACAATAACATTTATGCAAAATGCAGCGGTCTGCTAGTGGACCAAGCGTGGCGATCGATACTGGACACAGAGATCATGTGTGAGCGCTCATGTCATCATTTACACTCACGGTATAAACTAATACACATCAAACACTGCAGCGCTGCGCCTCAGGACATCAGATCTGCGCTCTATATTACTGCCAAACATTAAAACAGCAGAAAATCAATCCTACACAGCTGCCGTGTTTGAGAAGCATCTTCAGCATTGCATTGGAACTCCCACCCGATATTTGTACAGTAGTCTGAATACGATCTGGTCATTTAATGAGCTGTTTTAACTGGAATACAGTTCAATTACAATAAATGATTTATGATGTGATTCTGAAACTCTGCTGCGGTCATGTGATCATCTCAGGTGGGTTTTCACACCTGTTCAGTTCAACCTGCGCACGAGAAAGGTTTTAAAGAACCGGGATTCCCACGGTCTTGGAAAACCTGGATATATAAGGAAAACTCATTGTGGTGTTTTCTAGACCTGGAAAAGTCATGTAAATTAATACATTTACTTATTTTATTAAAAATATATAAACTGCATGGGGATTTTTTTTCTATTTATGCCAAGCTCTAAAATATTTTATTGTGTAGAAAGTACAAAACATTTCTTTTTTTAATCTTTAAACCTGTGAAACCTGACATATGAAATAATAATTATATATATATATATATTATTTTTTTTTCTTTCATTTTATTAAAAACATTTTTTTTAAATTGTTTTAGTTAACTAAAATGTTAATAAACTAT
>NW_015625999.1:171293-174814 GCF_001515625.1 Sinocyclocheilus rhinocerous | reverse complement strand
ATTTTTTTTATTTTTTTTTTTATTTTTTTTTTTGAAACAAATATTTTTTTTATGAAATAAATGTTTATCGAAACTTAAAAAAAAAAAAATCATATAAAAAAAAAAATCTAATAAAAACAGTTTGAATGTGTTTTATCATATTTGATCCATCAGGCTCTTATGGCTCATATAGTGTGATATAGTGAGAATATTGAGGAAAAAAGAGCTCAATTTTATTCAAAAACTGAGCAAAAATATGCAATCTGGAACAGATGCTGATATTTATGTAATGAAATTCTGATGTTTGTAATGTAAATCAATGAGATCTTTATAACAGTACAGCAGATACTGACATAAAATGCTATAAATATCAGTCGTCGCTCTATATCTCCAATAATCTGTCTCAGTTAGATGAGATTGAAATGATCCAAACATATAATGCAGTGATTGAGAGCTGAAGAAATAAAGGCTCCTCAGAAGATGTGAGATGTTCTGGAGGCTTGTGAAGATCATTCCTCCGCTGAGGAACAGTGAAAGTAAAGCTTCTGGAAACAAACGCTCCTCAAAAGATCCTGAGGATCAGATTTGAGACTCTAAAACATGATTGATGGAGAATCAAGTAAAGCTGAGCTGCTTCAGTCTGGAAATATGACTGCAGTTATTCTGACGTTTACTTGATAAAAATCAGTCAAGATTTGAGAGCAGAAAGACTCGTGAAGCTCGAGTTGAAGCTGGACGTTTCTACTATTACACTAAAAGAGCTTTTACTGGATAAAAAACTCCAAACTATCAATCAGACCACAGAAGACGTGAGGAGATTGAGTGTGAAACAGGTTTAACAGCAAAGTTGATCATGCTTATCAAATATAATACAGTAGCTTCACAGGGTTAATCCTTTATTCAGTAAATCACAACTGGACGTTGTTGTAAATGATCTTCCGTGCACCTGCAGAACGAAAGCTTCCTCTTTGACTCCCGTGTCGCGTTACAGACCTCGAGCTGGAATAACTGAGCGCTTCCCCGGAGTGTGCGTGTGTGTGTGTGTGTGATAAGGGCTGTAAGCGTATACCTGCTCCATTACTGTATTGGCAGAACACATCACGCTAAAGCAGCATTGATTCCAGTTCATTATGTGTATAGCAAAACCAATTTAGCTGAAGAGGCTGCGGACGCTCCTCCACCGACCCGAGCGCAAGCATCCTGATCCTGATTACTGCACCTGACCTCCACGCTCCCTCAGAAGGGAACACGGCGTCTAGCTGCGAGTGAGATCTGGGCATGTTTCCACTGTGAGATCTGATGTTGGGAACGCATTATAACAGCTGCAGCGGCGCTGATTAGTTGCATCATAAGTTCATAACATGTAAACATGTGTTTGGTACAGAACGAGGTGACGTTTTTGTATTAGGAGCACGTTAGCGTGCTCTCCGTCAAGTGCACTTCAAATAAACAGCGCCTGGAGGTTCAGCATTAGTGTCTGTTGACTTTAGGGACTCACAGGAGGAAGTTTCTCCATCGCTGCGTCATTTGCTTGGGTTTTCTGTGTGTGTCAACAGCCATGGTGAGCTTCGAGGACAGAAACACTGAAACGGCTTCCACATAAACACACATGAGTTCACAGAACCATTAGCAGACCACCGGGGCAAGTTGTCACAAGGCCTGTGTGTCACTAACTCTGAGGTTCGAGTCATACAGTTTTGCTTATTTCAAATTTTCAATTTTTTTCAAATCTAGTTCTTTCATTGTAATGCTTTTTAATGACCTTTTACATTTTTGCCATTTCATAAATTCTTTCCTAATTATGTTACTGAAAGGTTATTAAAAATCGTATAATATATTTTCAATAATGAAATGTGGTCGATCATGCCTTTTGACTTTAGATGCAACATATTTTCTCAAATCAGTGTCAGTTACAAGTAGGTTCCCAATGTGGCATCTTACCCCATATAGTGTGACAACAAGCCCCGCTTTTCAGCAAACATCTTATTCCCACCCAATACCTTTTTGTAGTCAAAACATTTAAAGTTTATATCTGTACAGAAAATAATCCTATAGAGAAACTAGTGTGACAACATGCCCCACTATAGAAGTCCACATGTGTTTAATGTACTGCATCTTTATTCCTGACCATAGAAATCAGTCAAGATCTTTAATCTTACATAATGGTTTATGTCTATACAAAAGTTTATAATCATGCACAGAAAATATAGTGGAGTAAACAGTGTGACAACATGCCCCAGTCCGCCCTACTGAGCTGCAATGTGTGTGAATATGTGTTTTTAACTCTCCGGCCTTGATATTATTATATGAGAAACCCAGAAGCAACGTTTTTAATAAAAATACTTTTAATCCTCTACTAGGATAATGACTTTTAATATTTGCTTTTCAGAAAGACACAAAGAGGTTTTGCTTGCTTTGGTTGTATTGTGACAGTGTGTGTTCACTAAGCAGGTCCAGATAGAGCTGGTTTATTTGTTAATCCAACAAACATTTCCCGTTTCATATTGTTCTCGTTGGGCACTCTGTGGCAAACGCAGTTTAGTTTGATTTGCCCAATTTTGCTTTTGCGTATTTATGGATTTACTGAGTGGAAACTCACAGACACGGAAAACACAATTAGAGGAATATTTGTGCTCAAATATTGGTCTTGTTTCGGCTCTCATTCCAGCAAAGTAATTATTGAATTTGTGGGGATCAAACAGGGCAGGCAGGTAAATAATGTCGGCCAGCGGCGGAGAATGAGAGCAAATCAAAGCCGTCATGAGTCTGTGTTTCCAGCAACTCTGAGTTTATTATGAGACGACGAACCTGCAGCACATATGAAAGAGAATAAAAGAGAGCAAATGCAGGCTCGTGACCCCAAAGTATTCATTTATTATTTTAAGTTACAGCAGATTCAAGCTTTCCATTTAATTACTATGTTCCCTGGAAATCAAATGGGAAAACAACATATGATCATTTTTAATAAATCATAAAAATGAAAAGTGATTTCATTTTTTTTTTTTTAATTCTCATTTTAATGTTGCATATCACAGTCTTTTAAAAAATACCTCTGTGTGTTGTAAATGAAGCATGGATGACTGTGACGTGAAGTCTGAACAGACATCAGCCTCATGTGTTTCTGTAGAATCGACACAGAACATGAGAAAGGCTGCGGGTGGTGGATATGTGCGGTCGAGCGTTTGGACGTTCTGCTGGATCTGAAGCACTGTAACACGGCGTCTGTGTGCTTCTAACATAGACGACTGCTGCACCCTACAGTTAGAAGACAGATCACCACCAAACTCACACGCACATTCACACATGATTCTGACTGTCCCTGTATACTGACCACAGATCCACAGAACAATCATTGATGAAATCACAGTTGCACTAAAGCGGATGACATTAAAGAATAACTGATCACAAACACCAATCATTTTTCCATATCCAGTACATTACACAGGGATTATTCATGCACAAAAAGAGACAACAGTCATGGAAAACCTGAATAAAGTAAAACTTGCCACAGTGTGTGTGTGTGTGTGTGTGTGTGTGTGTGT
>NW_015625999.1:168976-171226 GCF_001515625.1 Sinocyclocheilus rhinocerous | reverse complement strand
ACTGTGTGTGTGTGTGTGTGAGTGTCTGTGTGCATGTGTGTGTGTGTGTGTGTGTGTGCGTGCGTGTCTGTGTGTGCGTGTGTGTGTGTGTGTGTGATTTGTTTTGTCAGTGAATCATTCCAGTTGGTTCACACACATCAGTCTGGATGATTAATTTGTGAAACTATCAGAATCAAAGTAATTCTTATCCAGTACACACTGGGAAAATAATGCAAAGTCATCTATCAAAGCATGTGAGAAGCCTGTGTTGGTCAGATATAGTCAGATGTGATTGTGACACAGATGAAGTGAATGTGGTTTGATGCACTCTGACCCTGACATATGGACATCCAGACACCTCACGGGTAAAGAAAACCCCAACAAGATCACAAAAAGCAGCGAGCGAGCGAGTGCTGCTGATGCCAAAAGACTGTTACTCACTAATTAACACTTTGAAACAGTATAGTTTCATCTCTATTCATAACGAGGGGCTAAACTAGGATGGGGTAGTCGTGGCCTAATGGTTAGAGAGTCGGACTCGTAACCCAAAGGTTGTGGGTTCGAGTCTCGTACCGGCAGGGATTGTAGGTGGGGGGAGTGAATGTACAGTGCTCTCTTCATCCTTCAATACCACGACTGAGGTGCCCTTAAGGCACCGATCCCCCAACTGCTCCCCGGGCGCCGCAGCATAAATGGCTGCCCACTGCTCCGGGTGTGTGTTCACGGTGTGTGTGTGTTCACTGCTGTGTGTGTGCACTTTGGATGGGATAAATGCAGAGCACTAATTCCAAGTATGGGTCACCATACTTGGCCACATATCACGTCACTTTCACTTTCAAACCTTCTGCTGTGACATGTGTTTGTGTTGATCTGCACTCCACTGATCTGTATTCACATTACCTGCTTAAACTGAACATACATGTGCATTATGATCATCTTTATAAGCAAGTGTCCATCAAGAGCACCGAACACTCCCCCGTCTGTCATTGGTCAGTCAACAGTTAGTCCCGCCCCAAACTCACGTGATTGGTTGAGTCAGAAGTTGACATGTCGGGAAAAGAGTCACAGTGTTTCACTACAAATGACTGATGTATAGAGACTGTGAAGATTACAGTGACACTCCAGAAATCCCACATCACCTGACTCAAAGTATGAGCTACTCATGCTGCTTTTCTTAAAAAACAATACAAAGATTATTCAGGTTTGAATGTTGCTGTAACACCTTGCAGATCATTCTAGACACTCTAAAACATTTATGAAAATGCTGTGACTGAAAGGATGAGATTTTAACCACCAACATACTATTTGATAAAATCATTCATTCTAAATTCTGATTGGACGAGCCGGTTGAGGTCGTTATAATGCTGATGACACACTGATGCTGCGTTGCTTGGCAACCGCAAACTGCTACAGTTACACATATGAATTATATTGCTTGGAATTATGAAAACTATTAATAATAAATGTTACTTATTAAAGCATTGGTGTTCATTTTAAACAAGAGACCATGTAAAGACATTTTTCAAAGTTGTAAATAAAACAGTTTATTGTAGTACATTTTACAAGAAAATACAATTTCAGTCTTTCTGCTTTAGAGTTTCATGTTTAATCCACTACTTGCTAATTCTTTGCACATGTTTGTGACAATTTACTAGTAATTCTGTGTGAGAATGGTATCTATACCATTTTTTTTTCAGCATACTATAATAGTTTCATTAAAGCAACTGTTGATGAAAAATTAGGATCCTGTCATTATTTCTTCAGCCTCATTCGGTCAGAATCTTCACTCTGCTCTTTTGCTTTTTGAGGACAAAATGAACGCGGTGAGATTCTACACACACACACACACACACACACACACACACAAACACACACACACAAACAACATCTTCACAGTTAAGCATTAGTGATGACATGATGTTGAGTAAATAGATTCAGGTGAACTTTCCTATAAAATAACATGAACTGATGGTGCTCTTCTACATTCTGCTGATTTCTATCCTCACACATGACATGAATGAGATCTGTTGCATGAGTTGTGTGGTTTTGTTTGGTTGTGTAAGTGTGTGTAGAAGGTGAGCGATCAGTGTGTGTGTGTGTGTGTGTGAAGTCACAGAGCTCATGGTGTGGACAGAAGCACAGATTGCAGTGTTGACAGTGAATCTGGGCTTTTCTCTGAGAATCGTGGCACCTTCTCTCTCTCTTGATTTTGGCATAACTTTCTGCAATCTGTGACCCGATCAGGCATTACACACACACACACACACACAC
>NW_015625999.1:157414-168639 GCF_001515625.1 Sinocyclocheilus rhinocerous | reverse complement strand
CACACTCTCACACACACACACACAGACACTCACACACACACACACACACACACACACACACACACAGCCAGCACCATGCGTACTGTACACCGTCCAACCGTCCGTCTCATGTAATGTTTGTTCTGAGCTGATCGCTGAAGACTCTTTCCATGAATTATTGCTACCAACACATAAATAAGCTCTTCTATTTCCTCAGTTTTTACACAAACTGTAGTGTTGACTGCCTTCATGATCAAGCAGTAAATCTGTGATGTGTGTGTGACGGCAGATACTGGCAAGTGTTCTGTCAGTGCTGTTTATCGATGGAACTCAACTCAAACAAATCCAGAAAGAACTTGATTTTAGACATGTTTGTTAGACACCAGGTTTTTTTTTTTAAATATATATATATATATATATAATTCAGCTGATAAGCAACACATGACTATTTGATTTAAGATTAATATATTTGGTTGAGTCAAATCTCATCTTGTGGTTTGTGTCCATCAAGCTACAATAAATAAATAAATAAATAAATAGTTTTTATATATTAAGGTATATCATATAATAATATATAATTTACAGTAATTGTATATATACATTATTTGTTACATATATTACTTTTAATATATATATATAATTAATATATTGATGGTCATTTATTTATTAAATATAACTGGAAACAAACTAATGTATTAATTATATTATTATAATATATTCTCATTGTAATGATGGTTTCTGTTAATTTACTGGATACAAAATTTAATGTTTTCTTTTTACACTAAATTTCCAGGGTGAATATTATGTTATATTACCGTTACAGTAATATAAATACAGCACATCAACTGGTTACCAGAGTTATTATAAAAAAAATATATTAAAAGGATTATATATATATATATATAAAGGAAGATTATCAATAATAAAAAAGTTGCTTGTAAACAACAATCACACAAATCAAATTGTGTATTTTCTGTATTCTATAAACTGTAAATATATTTTAAAATGTCCCAAATTATGACTGTAAAAAAAACATGATATGAAATAATAAAAAAAAAAAGTTCATATAATTTTGAATTCTTGAGGTTGATATTCAGTGTTTTATGGAACTCCACCTTTCACTGACCAATTGGGGAAAAAAAATAATTAAAAACAAGTTTTTTCTTCCAGAACAAAGATTTTCCAAACACTCATTTTCGTACAAAATACTAAACCGCCGTCGGCTGCAGACCTGCCAAACCCCTGTGCTATTCCTCTCCTAACTTTATTTAAAGTTTTACAGATGTAAAGTTCTGAAGATAATGTATTTGGACTTTCTCAAGTTCCTTAAGTGAAATCTGCGAGGACGACTCTTCTCTTATCTGCCTTCTCTTCAGCCTCATCATCAGACGTATCAAAGTGAAATTCTCACTCCAGAATAATCAGCTTGCATCAGATACAGGGCTGCTGGCTGCGGGTGAAAGCGTGCGGAGCTGCGATGCACACATTAGCCCTGTGCAGCTTTAACATCCTAATCAGGCGTCCTCACTGAGACTATTGTCTGCAGCGCTGCAAAAAACACTTTATGGGAAATGAATGCAAATGCTGCAGGATGCCAGAAACATTTGTGAGAGAGAGAGAGAGTGTGCAAAATACAACAATAAAAGCAAGGCAGGGGAAAGGTTTAGGACTGATGTGTTGAGGAAAGAGTCTAGTCTTCAAAAAGGGAACGTAAATGAAAACGCTCAGCGAGACCACCAGTGTTTTCTGGCTGTCTTTTGCGTATTTGTGTATAAAAATCTGCTGCTTTTGATACTTTCAGTCATTTTACAGCCGACGTGATTCAGATGAAAGTAAAGCATTTTTTTCTGAGCAGGTGTTTTGGAGTGTGTGATTATGAAAGCCTGCTTCCAACACAGGTTAGCAAAATAAAAAAAAGATTGTTTTCAACTTTCTATTTTACAAAACTATTTTTCTATTTCACCACTGAAAAAAAAGTAAAATTGTAATATTTTTTTATCTTTATTTATTATTTTTTTTACTCAGAATTGTGAGATATAAGATTGCAATTCTGCAAAAAAAGTCAGAATTGCAAGATATAAACTTTTTCCTCAGAATTCTGAGTTTACTTTTTTTTCTTTCTTTTTTTTTTGCATTTGCAGTTGCAAGTTTATGTCTCACAATTCCAACTTTTCTTCTCAGAAATGAGAGTTATCTTGAAATCTAGTGTCTCGTTCCCTACTCAGGGAACCATGGTTACATAAGTAACCTGAGACGTTATCTCACATTTCAGTTTTCCTTTGTGTCTTGTTTTGTTTGTTTTTTTCACCCAAGGATACAAAATTATTGTGACTTTTTATTTCACAATTCTGACTTTTTCGCAATTGCGAGTTTACGTCTCACATTTCTGACTTCTCATAATTCTGTTTATATCTTGCAATTCTGTACAATTGCTCCAGAGTATACCATTTTACGGTACATGCCCAAAAAAAACATGGTACCTTGCTTGTCCAAATAACCATGATAATACCATGGCACTTTTTTTAGCACTGAGTTCAGGACCATATACCGAAGAGTCTAATGTCATATAAGATAAATATGAGATGCAATGCACTGCCACACTGACGGGTTCTGCTGCACTGTTGCATGTCTAACCCGTCTGCCGCTCCACACATCCAGAGATGATTTCATATTCGAGAAATGCGAAAGCATCTGCTGCTCCCAGAACAGCGGCGAAAAGCGCGTTTACGGCGCGAAACTCGATCTGCTGCGCACCTGGACGCACCTGGACGCACATGACGCACGTGACGCACAGGTGTCACCTCCAGCAGCTCGAGCGGCGCGCGCGCGCATGTGTGTGTGAAATGAGCGCGTGAGAACGCGAGAGGCTGGTTTTTGGATCTGTTAACACCTGTCCTGCTAAAATTCGCGTTGCTGGGATTGTAAATCAGCTCCGGGTAGAAGTGCGTGCCAGAGAGAGAGAGACTCGCTTTCCAGCGCACCTCTGACCTTCTGCCGCTGATTCCAGGTCAGATGTACAGCATGTGTCTGAATCTGCTGTTATTAGCGGCCATTCATATGCGACATTACAACAGGCATTAGGAACTGAAAGCGAGAAACACACACACACACACACAGAGAGAGAGAGACTGCAGCGGAAGTGTCTCTTCATAAAGTTGCACGTGGACATGTACACTTCTCATGTGTGTTGCTCATCTTTAGCTCACATTCAAAACAACAGCGGGATAATGCGAGATATTAAAATGCATGAGTCTGATGGCATTAATGCTGCCTCTCACAATAAACAAACATACTGATTATTCTAAAGTGGACATGAATGATTGACTGATGGATTTAATTCAGGTTAATGAACAGCACAGCAGATATGGATGAATATCATCTCTCTAAAAAAAAAGAAAAATATTAAATAAACAAATAAATGAACAAACGAACGAACAAACAAATACATACATACATACAATAAGGTCTACTTTAAAGACCAGACTTTCCATAATAGTGTTCACATTTCATAATAATTTTCATATTAAAAATCACTTTTTCACATTAATGACAATTTGGAGTGGAAATAAAGCCACAATGTAAATGCTCTTGATTGCTTTCATGCGATTTCACTCTAATCGCTAATCAGTATCAAAGAAAATACTAAGAATTATTTTGTAGCAAAGTGACATTTTCAGGCCAGTATGCTAATGCGGCGTCAGACGAGTGTAGGTGACTCTTGCATTCTTAATGACTGAATACAATTGTGTTTGAGGGAGAAGAGTTTAAAAAAATGTCTCAAACTGGACGTGTAAAGCTGTGCCATCTTCACTGCGGACAGAAAACTCTGAAAACTGCCATTAAATATCAAAAATGTTCCTTCATACTGCGTCTGGACCCTTTTGTGGGCACGGTTATAAATATTTCAGTATTTGGCACAGTAAAAAAACGATGAATAATATTTGTGGATGAGAATTTGCATTCAACTGTTAAATTAAAAATTAATTACTCAGATGCATAAAGGAACAATATAACTTTGAAGCCTCCGAGATGGCAAAGTTAATTATTTCCAATTAGGAGCAAAATATCTTCAGAGATATTTCAGACCTTTTAATAGCATGGGATGAACCGCAGACAGAATAAAAGACTCTTTGTTGGTTTTCCAGCACGTGAAAGATAGCACTTCATATCCAGAGCGTGTGCACGACACAATTAAAATCTATAATAAAGCATATTGGAATATAGAGGGAAGTGTGCTGATCATATAAACTCATATTTAACATAAAACACACAGGCGCAGCGTAATCAAACGGCCTCATAATGTGTTTGCCCTGACACTATCAGCCGGCTGGATTTCTGTTTATAAGCTGCTGTACTGGAGCTTTATAGGACACGTGTGCAGCTCGTATGAGAGCTGATGTATCGTGAACGAGGAGGAACGTCTGACCTCTGTTCGGCAACCGCTGACTTTACACGCTTCAGTTTATGCACCGCAATCTCCACGCTAAATTTATTTGAATGCAACATAAACAGTTTGAGATGATCAAATAAATAAATAAATAAATAAATACCTGTCCTCCATGAGGATTGCATGTATGGGTTCAGAAAATAACCTGAAGAGCGACCTGTGTGATCCTGGTTTGGGCTGTTCACATGAGTGTCACAGAATTGTCCATCCGAAAATGAACAAATCAAAAGACCATCAGGCCATGCATGCACAAGTACATACATGCACATTCACGAGTGCACAATTCACATGCAGAAGTAAATACATGCACAAAGACATACCACACATGCACAAGTGCATAAGTACATACATGCACATTCACGAGTGCACAAGTGCACATGCACAAGTAAATACATGCACAAAGACATACCACACATGCACAAGTACACCAGTACATTCATGCACATTCACGAGTGTACAAGTGCACATGCACAAGCACATGCATGCAGAAAGACATTCTGCACATGCACAAGTAAATATATGCACAAATACATACTGCACATACACAAGTACACACATGCACATTCACGAGTGCACAAGTGCACATGCACAAGCACATGCATGCAGAAAGACATTCTGCACATGCACAAGTAAATATATGCACAAATACATACTGCACATACACAAGTACACACATGCACATTCACGAGTGAACAAGTGCACATGCACAAGTACATGCATGCACAAAGACATTCTGCACATGCACAAGTGCATAAGTACACATGCATAAGTGCACATGTAAAAGTACATACATGCACAACTACACAAGTGTTAAAGTGCACAGGTACAAGCACAGGTGCAAAAGTACCTACATGCACAAACACATAGGTACAAACAAACAAACCTCAGTAATCAAGAGAGTGCTAGAACTTCCTTCAGATATCATTAAGTGTGATTAAAACAGATATCTTATTCAAGTAGCTTGTCATAAGCATTTTGACAGTTTAACTAACTTTAACTTGTTCAGCAAGATTCTCTTCTGTTGAGCTGAAAGGGAAAACAGTTTATGCTGGTATAGCATCCCCTGTGGAATCACTGAGAACGCATGTAAATGACACACAATAAAAATATTGTGTTCCTAAAGTCATACTTACCTTGCTTTTACTTTTGTTTTCTTTATATTTCAGATTCTTTCTTCATACTTCATCTCAAGCACTTCACTGACACCCTAGTCTACTTCATAAACATCTATACTAACTTCAGATAAAAAAAAACTTTATTAGGGGCAAGATTGTTGTTCAGGGTAAAAATGGCACAACTGTGGGACAGCTGTGAAGAAAAACCTTTTTTTTATAACAGAATTTTCATATTTTAGAGATTGAGTAGTTAGTTTATTTACATCTGTCCATTCAGAGTCATGTCAGATCACTGGATTATTAGACACAACTATTCCTAAAAAGCAAGCAGTTATTTTGCGTCTGTCTCTCTGTCTTTCTCATGATCTGTTTTCAGCTGACAGGTAGCGTTTCGTTAAACCAGCCCAGCGTGTCTGTGTCACTCCAGATCTGTCCCGTCTCACCGGCACGACCAGAGTGCTTTTTGATGAAGTCGTTCATAAATTTTAATATAACGTGTATGAACTTGATGTACAGCCTCCCAGCTCATTAATATTGGAAGGGATCACCTTATGAAAAATAAAACTTTCTCTGCTGGTGAGGAGCCGTGATGTATTACACATGTCTGTGAATCACGGCTCAGTGCATCAGCTGGAAATATGATGGACAAACAGCCCATGAGTTCTTCATGACAGCCAGCGCTACTAAATATGACAGAGATCAGGACCGTGGCTATCATTATACCTTATAAAAGCTCTGCTCAAATATCTAGCGAGCCGCCGTTCTGTCTTCCATCAGTCCAAACAGAACCTCGGTGATGGATCTGGAGCGCTTTACTTTACAAATACTGCTCCTCTAATGAAACAACACACTGAACTCACAACTGATTCTAATTGAGACTAAGCTGCTAACGACCAATTATAGAACACAGCTACACTGTAAACTACAAAATTGTATCAGTGCTTTTCAGGGTTATTATAGTTATAAACTAAGAGCATGTTTACATGACAATAATTGTACTAAAAACCAAAACATTTTTTCACAAATTTGTGTTTTTGTTGTTTACACTAAGACAATAATGGTATCATTTTCAAAAAATTTGAAACCCGTTTTCAAAAGTTTGTGTTTTCAGGCCCCCAAAATGCTGTTGTCATGTAAATGAATGGCCAACACACATAAAAAGTTGTCTGTTTTTAGTTGAAGGTGTTTGCGTAACCACCTCCTAAAACCTTTTTTTTTTTAAATGTTACTTTAAATAAACTTTAAATTAAATAAAACTAAATGTAAAAAAAAAAAAAAAACATTTCATTTTACTTAGCTGCTAAGGCAACATTTCTCATTTTCATTTAGTTTATATTTTTTTAATTACAAAAACTAAAACTGAAATAAAAACTATATAGACATATTTATAATAATAATAATAATAATAATAATAAAATATAAATGACAAAAACATAACAAAATTACTAAAATTGTAACTAAAATTTATATTAAAACAGAAAATATGAATAAAACCTATAATAGTATCTTAGTGCTGCTAAAATAACACTGACTCTTTGTGGTTCAGGTTTTTTAAATTCTCATAATACATACATTTTTACTGAATGTATTATAAGAATTAATATTATGGTATTTCTCTCAACTCATATGCCATATTGGATTTTTGCAGTTGAGTTATACAAAATTATATTGGTATTGTATATATAATGGCACATAACTAAATAATTATAAAATCAAAATCAGTTTTCTTATAACATGGGGTCTAATTGTGCCAGATTCACCAATGCCCATTTTCACAATCAAATCAAGACCCTCCCCTATTTTCATTTGTTCTATTTTAGTTGTTCCCTTTCTAGGGAACTCCACGCCGCGCCCCCTAGGGGGCACATTGGGGAATGCCGCCAGCATGACCGGTGTCTGAAGCACGTGTGAAACAACGCCAATCCTATTGGTCCACATGGCCCATGACGTCATAGGCGGGGTGCCCGGAAGTGTAAAAGGGCACCTGCTGAATACGTCACCAACTTTTGTTCTCTTCAGGAGCCGTCTGTTTGAAGTGCGTGTGAGAGACCAAGGCAGGTGAGCGCTGTGGCAAGTGTGTGTTTCCGTACCCGAGGTTTCTCTCACTTGAGGACAGGTGTTATCGAGTGAGAAGCTCCATTCGCGTTTGTCCATCTTCTCGAGAGATGAGTGACAAGCGTTTGTGTCTCGTGGTTCGGGTCCCGCTGTTGATTAGGCACGGCGAAGACTCGGATCTCGGGATTCACGGGTTTAAGACGCTCTTTTTGGGTTATCGGATCCTGCGGATAGCGCTCGAGTCAAGCAGCGCCTTAGGGAATGTGTGCCACAGTGTTTGGATTCTAACACTCGAGGGCATATTCTGCTTTCGCGTTTGTCTCGGCGAAGAGCACGCGCGTTCAGAGTTATGTGCTCATCGTGATGAGTCACGATCTCTAGGCTTTGCTCGCGTTTGTTCCTATTCCCGAGGGATGCGGAACAAAGCATTTGTGAGCAGTTTATCTCAGCTTGCGGTGATCGCTTTGATCTGCGGGATCCGCACGCCCTCTCTGAATGGGTTGTCAGATGCCGCAGATATTGTTGGGTTGTTATGACGATGAAGTGTGAGCACGGAGTCGTTTCAGCCCTGATCCTCCGAGATCGTGGGCGGAGCTATATTCAGCTCGGCCATGCCTCTCTAATATGCATGTTATTGTGTGTGGAGAGCCTCGCTGGGCATGAATATATTTAAATACTCTGTGTAGAGAGGCTTGCGAGCTTTCTCTTCCAGGGTGTTTCAGCACTTAGAGTGGTTATGGGGAATTTATCTTCCTGAGTTAAGCCGGATGGGTTTAGGAGTGGGCTGCCTCCCCAGGCTTCTGGGTAGTTTTAAGTGGGCGGTCCCTCTGAATCCCGCTTAGTGGGTTTGGGCTGAGTACACTGCTCCCCCTCTTCTGGGCTTAAGTGAGCAGTCCCTGCTCAGAGTGTAGCTGTCTGCGGATGGTTATGCTCCAGCTCAAGCTTACTTTGCTCTGGAACATGGCGGTCTGAGGGCAGCTATGTTCTAGCCTGGCTTCTTAACTAGGTTGGGTTCCCCTTGGCACAAGTTCTCTCGATTAAGCGCTGAAGTCTTTGTCTAGGAATCTGCTATTCGAGGATAGCTGTGTTCCAGCTCGGCGACTGCTTCCCTTTTTAGGGATTTTAAATAGTGGTCTCCGTGAGCCCCTTGCATGGACTGTGTTTTCTCCCCTTCGGGGTTTTAAGTAGATGGCCCACTTCTGTGGTCTGGGCTATCTTCAGCCTTATCTGAGTGAACTGCTATTCGAGGATAGGTGTGTCCAGCCCTCTAGTGTTATGGTCACAGCTTACATCAGGCTTTGATCTCGGACTAATGATGTTTATGTGTTCGCTCTTTAGCGAATCATTTACTGATGGTCCGGATCTCCCTCTTGTGAGCTCCTGGTCAACAACAAAGTGATTAGCTAGGGTACTGTGGGACTGACATGGATTGGGGACCTCCTTAGTATAGCCATCTGAGTGTGGTTATATTCCAGCCATTGTTATGACAGGACAGGCTTACTTGAATACAGCTATCTGAGGCTAGCTGTGTTCTACTGCAGTTGTGGGGAGCCCTCTCCTTGAGTGGTCTCGTTTTCCTATAGCCTAGCTATCTGAGGATAGCTATGTGCTAGCTCAGTGATTGCTCCCCTGCTTAGGGTTTAAATAGCGGTCTCTTGAGCCCTTACTTAGACAGTGCTGTCTCCCCTCTTTGGGTTGTAAGTAGACAGCCCATTCTTTGTGGTCTGGGTAGTTTCGGTCGGTCCCCCTTCTGGTAGCCCTTCCTAGGTACATAACTATCCGAGGATATCTATGTGCTAGCTCAGTGACTGCTCCCCTTTTTAGGGTCTTTAAGTAGTGGTCTCCTTGAGCCCTTGCCTAGACAGTGCTATCTCCCCTGCTAGGGTTGTAAGTAGATATTCCACTCTCTGTGGTCTGGGCAGCTCTGCAGGAAGGCCATCTAGATTGTTATTCTGGTCTACAAGCCTTCATAAGACCTTTAGGACATAGCTATCTGAGGATAGCTGTGTTCTAGCTCAGCAGCTACTCTCATCACCTGAGATTTAAATGGCGATCTCTTGAGCTACTCTAGAGGTTTTCTAGTTTAGCCTCTTCAGTGGTCTTGTGTATCCACGCTAGTATTGCTCACATAGCATAGCTATCTGAGGATAGCTGTGCTCTTAACTTGGGTGGGGTGATCCCCTTGATCTAATTGGGTCTCCCCATTTCTGCCAGGTTATTTGAGCAGCCCGTGGTGTCAGTGGTCTGGCCCCTTTCTGAGGAAAGGTTTGGCGTATGTCTGTTGCATTTTTGGTGCTCTCCCACCAGGTGGACAGGCAGGCGCCTCGGCATGGCATGGTTGGATGCCCTAGGGGCGCAGCGTGGAGTTCCCTAGAAGGGGAACTTCTCGGGTTGTGCGTGTAATCATGGTTCCCCGAGAGGGAGCGAGACGCTGCGCCCCCTCACCATGCCTTTCGGCCTGCCTGTTTACGTCTCCTTCAGACAACTAAGTTGGTGACGTATTCAGCAGGTGCCCTTTTATACTTCCGGGCACCCCGCCTATGACGTCATGGGCTATGTGGACCAGTAAGATTGGCGTTGTTTCACACGTGCTTCAGACACCGGTCATGCTGGCGGCATTCCCCAATGTGCCCCCTAGGGGGCGCGGCGTGGAGTTCCCTCTCGGGGAACCACATGCGTAACCCGAGACGTTCTCTCTCAGTATCCTGTTTCACACTCAAAAAAAATTTATTCATTGGATAAACTCAATTTAATTGAGGGCAGGATTTCATCCAATAAATATGTGTAACCGCAACTCATAAAAAAAAAAAATTCATGCAATGAAATATAATTTAGTTGGGTCAACTCAATTTGATCAAATACAGTTTAAATGAAAATCATACGTTTATGAAGTGACTTTTATTTATTTTATTTATTTATTTATTTATTTTTTGCTTGTTGAACTCAAACTAAAACATTTAACTGGAAAATAAATTATTAGGCAGAAATCCTTCTATACTCAAAAAAAAATGACACTTTGGATTTACTTAAATTCAGGCATTAGTGTTTGTTTTATTATTAAAACATCTTTAACTCATGTTAGCAGGTCCTCAACCCAAGCACATGCTCTACACTTCACCACAATGGTAGCCCCAAAAAACACTAACATACCAGAAACTGTTTTAAATACAAACATAAAAGAGCATTAAACAATAACAAGTCTCTCAATTTTATCATCTTATTAAAAAATGCATAAAACAAAATTTTATTTACTCTCCTTATTTTATTTACTCTCCTTATCCAGCCCTGTGCAAAGCTTGATGGGAAGGGGAAATCTACTTCCTAGTACACAAGTAAAATCATTGTACTCTCAACTCAAATGAAATAAGTAAATTGGTTGTAAAGCATTGTGTTGGATTAACTTCATTTACTTCAGTAAATTGAACAAGCATCAAATGTTATTTTTGGCCTATTTAATTGAAACATGTTCTTTCAAAATGAAAATATTGAGTTGAGCCAAAACGCAACTGTTTCAAGTCAGTCTAACACAATGCAATTGTTTAAATGGGAAATCTAACACAATGGTGTTAAATGAAAATGATTGTTTTAAATAAACTGAACAGTGCTGTAGAATATATATATATATATAT
>NW_015625999.1:152085-157135 GCF_001515625.1 Sinocyclocheilus rhinocerous | reverse complement strand
CCAGGGACGCGCTGGAGGAAGGGTTTGGATTCATTAGAAACAGAGAGTCAGAAATGGCACGTTAATTCTATAGATGCGTGTAAGAGGGGCAGACGACTCCACAGCGTCAGTAATGAATGTATGTGCTATTAGAGGCTAGAGTAGGTGACTAACACTCGCTCTTCAAACTTTTTGCCAGGCATCGAACAGAAATGAGAAACACATTATCGTTCCATTAATTGATTTATGCTCTTTTAAAATGGAGGTCTCATAGAGATGCAGGAATTAGAGGCACTCTTGGGCCAATTAGAGCAGCAGCGGTTTCTTCCCGCAGCTCTGAGTGCACAAACAAAAATGTAATTATTAAAACAAATAAAATTTAAAAAAGAAGGTTTTAGAAGGTTTTTAGAAGAAGCTGGTCTTAGCTGGTTTAAGCTGGTCTTCCAGCAGGACCGTTTGAGATGTGCACAGAACCATTGAAAACCCTTCAAACCTGCCCAGGCCAGGAGGCCAACCGAGACCAGCAAACCGGCTTGTGGAGGACAGCGTATGTTGCATTTTGTTGGCTTGTTTTGTTTTTCCTGTTTCTACAAGATAACCAAATAAAGTTTTCTTTCAAAACGTGTATTCTGGATCTGTGCTGTAAGATCCCGATCCCTTCAGAACACGAGCGCTCATCAGACGGCAGAAGAGTCACACGAACACCGAGTGACACCTGAGCAAACAATCTGAGCCGAGAGGAAACGCAGAGTGTGTGTGTGTGTGTGTGTGTGTGTGTGTGTGTCTGGTCCAGCACTCAGCTTTGACTCTGCAGCTCTGAGCCGGCCAGCCATGACTGCTTTTAACCTCCTCTGCTCTCACATCCTCCTGCCGCTCCATCTTTCTGTCCCTCACAGAAGCACTTAACCAGCGACATTTCCTGGAGCTGCTTAATCCTCTTTCAAAGAACTCTAACTAAGTTCAGGAAAGTGTGAATTACTGAAACAGCCCATTTCCAGGGAGGCTCTGCAGGAAGGGTTTGGATTCATTAGAAACAGAGAGTCAGAAATGGCACGTTAATTCTATAGATGCGTGTAAGAGGGGCAGACGACTCCACAGCGTCAGTAATGAATGTATGTGCTATTAGAGGCTAGAGTAGGTGACTAACACTCGCTCTTCAAACTTTTTGCCAGGCATCGAACAGAAATGAGAAACACATTATCGTTCCATTAATTGATTTATGCTCTTTTAAAATGGAGGTCTCATAGAGATGCAGGAATTAGAGGCACTCTTGGGCCAATTAGAGCAGCAGCGGTTTCTTCCCGCAGCTCTTCCGTGCATCTCAATCACGGCCAATGCCCACAGGTGAAATGCCAAATCTGAAACACTCAGAGCGGCTCCTGCATCCTAAAACTGTGCATCGCTCACTGCAGCAGACAGAGGCGTTATGAGCTGAGACGCTTTCAGACGACGCGACTTTAACAAAGAATCAAACTCAACCCGGGATGACCATCAATACATCAGATATCTGTCTGTCTGTCTGTCTGTCTATCTAGCTATCTATCTATCTATCCATTTATCTGTCCGTCTATCTATCCATCCATCCATCCATCCATCTATCCATCTATCTGTCTACCTATCTATCTATCTATCTATCTATCCGTCCGTCCGTCCGTCCGTCCGTCTGTCTATTTATCCGTCTGTCCGTTCATCCATCTTTCTATCTATCCATCTGTCTAACCCATCTCTCTCCCTCTCTGCTCTCGTGTCGAGTGTTCAGAGAGTCTGGACAGATGGACAGCAGGTCTGGACACCTGTCGTTTGTTTCTGTGTCTGTGTGGAAGTGAGACATGTTTCTCAGCGCTATCTCTTCAAACAGTCAGACTGAACAGTCAATGAGATGCAAAATCATGCCTGAGCTTCTCTTTGAAATAATGGATTCCAATGCAAATCCAATGACCTTTAATTATTGTATAATTCTGTCAATGATCATAACCTGAAGCAACCATGACTAAATTTTACAATTAGCCTGTTTAACCTGCTGTATGAGTTTGACCTTTAGATGAGCACTGGCTGTTTCCATCAGCGCTCAGTGAGGACAGGGGGGTCAGTGTTCACCATCAGCCACCGAACGCTGGAAAAACTCACTGGAAAAATCAAGACACACAATGCTACAACTCTGTACCGTAAATTCACTTAACACACGAAAAGTTGAGAAGTACAGTACTCTAACCTTAGTGACAATTCACCCAAAAATGATAATTCTGTCATCATTTACACTCCTGCAACGTTGTGAAAGTGTCACAGTGTTCAGATTCTCATGAACATTAACTAGAGGTGAGCTGAACGTCATAACATCAGCTCCAACAACACATTTCTGTATTTGTCGGTAAGCGGAATCACTCTGACGGAGCTCTTTTACCGCTCAGAGGTGAAATCGTGTTTATCTCTGTCCATTTATCCCTGTACTGTATCTAAGCCACCACATTAACATCTGTCCTCTATTTACCCACCAAACTGGCTCCAATAAGCGGGTCTGTTCGCCGCAGCGAGGGCCAAATCTCCCAGCTGACTGACGTCGGGCAGATTTCCGCCGCCGCTCTGATTCGCTGCTCTGCTGTAAACACGATGCTCGTCAGGATACTTGGCCAATTAAGACCGCGATTTATGCTATCGACAGGGCCGAATCGTCACGAATGGCCCTTCGCTCGCACACCTTCCCTTCTTCATCCGTCTCAAAGTTGTGATCTTCCTCGCAGGGCTTTTTCTTTTTTTCTAGGTGTCTTAATTACTCTGAGGAAGTGGCGTTCTGGCTGGCGGTCAGCTGCTGCGACGGGTCCATTTGCATGTCTGTGTAGTGAGAGGTTGGCAGCGAATCCTCGAGTCCAGATTGCGGCCCCTCTCCGCGGTGAGACCGCCTTGGAGGAGACTGCGTTGTGGGATTAGGGTTTTAGCAGCGAAGGTAAGTGTGACTACAAGCTTTGGCTGTCCATCTGCTCTCCTGCGGTACCCTGGCCAGCCTGAGCCGCCTGCAGCAAGGACCTGGCCTCCGTACCAACACACACACACACACACACACACACACACATGCATGCAGCCAAGATCCCTCTGCCTGCTGCTCGCAACCAAACACTCCATATGCACTAAAGTTTTTCTCTCTTTCACCCGCCTGCCGCCACCATCCTTTCCTTTTCTCTCCTTAATAAATAAGACATGAGCGTGTCTCCAGCAATAGAGGCGACCGGTTTAATTTGTAGGGCAGCAATGTTTGCCGGAGTCCTGAGGGATTTTTGCCCTTCCCGTCTCAAACACACACACACACACACCTGATTCAGTCCCTCATTCGCAGTGAATTCAAACGGGTGGATTCAGTGGTGATTGCTTTAAAGGGATAGTACGATTAAAGCATGAAAACCAACACTTGTTTCTTATTATTTTTTTATTCTTTCACCCTCTCTATCTTCAACTCTACCTTCTGTAGTACACAAAAGTTGATGTTTAGCAGAGAGTTCACATGCATTTTTTCCATATAAGGAAAGTAAACAGAGAATTGTGACTGTCAAGCTATATTACTGACAAATAACAACAAGTCTCTGTTTTGCTCTTTCATGTCACACTTTCTTATGACGCATTTTGTAGCATTTTTGCTTTCAACTAGCATTCATAAGATGACGAATTCTTGTATTTTGCCTTAATCAGCAGAAAAACACCACAAATGCATGATTCCTGCCTGAATTTGAGCCACATTACAACTATCAGTTTCACTCTGAGCCCATTTTCACATGTATGAATGATTCTGGACATAATTTTATGCCCTGAGTTTCTTGATTTCCACTTCTTTATTAAATGATGCATTATAAATACTTATTTTTGACATTAAAACCTATTTTATTGACTGCTTTTGTTATTTTGATAAGTGCATTAAAGACATATATGAGCAATACCACACGAGTAGCAGTGCGATATGGGTGTATATCATATATGATTCAGCCGTAGGTAATCACAGTGTGCCGATATACAGCCGTATCGTACAGCTATGAGTGTGATATTGCATTTATACAACAGTTTGACGGCATGAGTGTCTATATATATATATATATATATACCTCATTAAAATATTTTAATGCAGTTAACGCACTGGCCCTGCCCCCAGACCTGTATGTCATCTTACATTTCATACAGTTGACTGTTGACAAATATGATGCAGGGCAACAACTCCATATATGCAGTTATACCCTAAAATTCAAGATATTGGTGCAATGCCCCTGTATGAGTTTTTGTCTCATGTTTATATCATACGATGACAGGAGCAGCGAGAGCAGTATTACACGAGTGCTGATTTTGTCCAGAATATCACGAGTTTAAATGTTATCTTATACAACAGTTCAGTAAATAAGAAGTTAATATTGTATTATATTTTAAACAAAATATGTGTTTTTGCTCAATTTTGCAGAGAACACATTACATTTAAAGCCACAGCGGAGTTGTTGCGCGTCTCCAAGCAACACAGCGGTGTTTAGTTTCTGAATTAATCTGCGTTTTGAATGAATCGGGTGAATCAATGATTCAAAGCCCCATTCCTAGAGAGAGCCATTTACTTAATTCCTGAATTGAATAAGCCGTTTGAACGAATCGAATGAATGAATGAATGAATGAATGAATGTATGACTCATAAATACATTTACCGCCACTTGCTGGCTGATTTAGTTTCTTATTTAGAGTATAATTTCATAAAAAAATATATATATATATATAATAATAATAACATTAAAGAGATTACAAAAAAATTCAATTCTGTCATTTACTCACCCTCATGTCATTTCAAACCTTTCTTTTGTGGAACATAAAAGAAGGTATTTTGAAGACTGTTGGTAACAAAGCTGTTTTG
Organism: Sinocyclocheilus rhinocerous; assembly: GCF_001515625.1. Lineage (NCBI taxonomy): Eukaryota > Metazoa > Chordata > Actinopteri > Cypriniformes > Cyprinidae > Sinocyclocheilus > Sinocyclocheilus rhinocerous. The sequence goes on along the minus strand of NW_015625999.1, from coordinate 152,289 downwards.
GTTACTAGTGACTTTCATTGTATTAACAAAAATTCCTGAGATGTTTCTCAAATTATCTTCTTTTATGTTCCATAGTTTAGGCCAGTGTAGCCTAAATGTTGTAAGACATGCTATGTTGAATCAAATAAAATATTTATTTTTTTACATACAATTTGATGTCTACTTGATACTTTCTCATTTAACACAAAAATAGCTTTAAATAAT
>NW_015625999.1:147665-152039 GCF_001515625.1 Sinocyclocheilus rhinocerous | reverse complement strand
GAAGATGAATTAATCGACACATCATGTAATTCATTAGATTAAAAATTTTAATTGTCTGACAGCCGTAATATATATAGGCCAGGACAGGTCAATTATCACCCATAGAAATTCCAATGATCCTATGAATAAAACTTGAAAAATATTAATTCTTATTCTGTGGAAGAACTGTAAGTGATTTTTTTTTATTTTTTACTATAGCATCAACAAATTAGAAAATTTTAGGCCTTTCATGTCTTTTTTCATGTTTTTTTTTTTTCTCATTAAGTTTCATTGTTTATCAATATAATGTGTTAAGCATAAGCACAGTAGTAATTCACCCCAAAACTGTCATCATTTACTCATCAGTAATGCTCATTTTTATTTAAACAATTCCTTTAAGCTGAATAATCTCAGACATTTGTAGAGAAGACAATGAATAATAAAATTAGAAGGTTTGAGTCATTTCCATCTCACTGTAAATATAGATGAGGGCCATGTGAGTTATTTAAGATGATACCTGCGGCCCCTGAGGGCCTCGTGTCTGTCCAGATATATGAGAGGGCTAAACAACAGAACAGAGAGAGAGAGAGAACACAGAAACATAAAGCTCTTTATTAGATTGTGTGCTTGGCGACTCGCAGCGCTCTATTGCTCAGCATTAATTATGCATGCTGTATTTCAGTAATGTAATGTAATCTTCAGGTGAGCTGCCAGTGATAGAACGTGTAATTTTGAGGTTTAATGTTGATGTAGTCGTGCGAGGGGACGCGGGGTCTCGGTATAAATCACGATGCGACACGCAGACATGCGCTGGAATCGCTCGCGCTGGAGTTTATGGCGCTCGTGACGTCGCTCGGAGGAAAACGCTCGCTTCACTTTGACCTTTGCGGCTGAGTTCGTGTCACCCTCCCACCGGGAAAATGATATTTCACGTTACGTAAGAAAACTCTGTCAGAAAACACGCTCATCAGCATCTTTCTCCGACTGCCACGTCTATGTCGCATTTTCAGCGCACAATATTTATGTGCAAATATGCAGGAAGAGAGAAAAACTAGCTGAAGAGCTCATACCCTACACTCTTTTTCTGGCATTAATGTTCCATGAAGAACCTTTAACATCCATGCAATTTTTCCATTGCACTAAAGGTTCCTTAGAGTGAAAAACAAAAGAATCTTTCAGTGATTCAAATGATGTTCTTCACACTAAGAAAATAACTGATCACTGAAAGGTTCTTTGAGGAACTAAAGTTTGCTCTTCTATGGCATCGCCGTGAAAACCCCCTTCTGGAATCTTTGTTTTTAAGATTCTAAGTTGTATCAGTATGACTCTAGACGGTTACTAGGGTGTTGCTAGGCAGCCACCACGACTAATAACAACAATAAAATGGATTGTGTGGATGGTTGAGTGTAAATTCTCCATTCATGCGGCTCTTTGTGCGATTGCTGCCCACATGCTGCATTCAGATCATATAAATAAATCTGCCATTCTTCAGCAGATGGAGATACTACAGCACGCTGACGTCACACACACACACACACACCAGCTGCTCCCGTCTCATAATAAATGTGTTTCATTTTGGCTTGTGTAATAAAATAAGCATTAGCTAAACATGGTAAAGCTGCATCATTGATCTGAGCAATCAGGAGCCGATCACATGACGCCAATTTCACACTAATTCACCTCACAGATTCACACAGCACAATAACTTCACACACCTGCCATCGTGATTTTAGCACAAAGACAAACTATACTTTAGAATTGTTGTGGAATTATTGTTCCTCGTTATTATTCCTGGCAGTGTTATTGTTAACTAAAACTATTAAAATGTGTTTATTGAGAGGTCAAAATAATATAAACTTTAAATATTAGATGAAAAAAAAGTTTATTAAAAAAATACAAATAAAAATGAAAATGTTGTCTTGGCAACTAACTGAAAAAAAAACATTTAAGTACGAAAATGACTGAAAATAAAATAAAATTGTATTTTGTTGGTTCTGATTGCTTCTGTTGTCCTCATTTGTAAGTCGTTTTGGATAAAAGCGTCTGCTAAATGACCATGTAAATGTAAAATAATAAAACAAGACAAAAATAAAGTAAAATACTCAAATAAAAGCAAAATAGAGATATTTTTAAACTAATAAAAATGACAAAAGCACATGACTAAAACTTAAACTGAAAATACAAACTTAAACTAAAACAAAAACTGAAAATATAAAAATAAATGCTTATTCAAATTATTAACAAATATTAGTGAAACAAATAATAGTGAGATTAGTTATATTAGTAAACAAGTATTAGTGAGATTCCCATAAATAACACAGATTCCCAGATATAATCTCTCTCTTTCTTTTTAATTTTTTTTCTCCACACAGTGTTCAATTGTCTCAGACTATAAAGTCATCTGTTGTCCTGTGGAAATGATGCACACTTCAAATGTGCTTCATGTGGGAGCAGCTACAGTAAATGAACTGTTCAAACGCATCGGTTAACATCAATCAAGTCATTTTTAGGAATCTTGGACAGCGTCAGAAATGAACTTTTGCCACACCTAACAATGGCAGCCATAACACTTGAAAATGAAGTAATAAATGAGTCTTTATTATTCACCGCAAAAAAAAATGCTTTTCTTACTTAGATTTTTTGTCTTGTTTCCAGCCAAGATATCTGAACATTCTTAAATCAAGAATGATTTTCTAGACAAGTAAAAATTATTGTCTTCTTTTCCAAGTCAAAATTAAGTGAGTTTTTGCTTAGAACAAACACAATAGTCTTACTTCAAACAGAAAACAAGATTATTTTGCTTGTTTCAAGCAAAAAAAAATATTATTATTATTATTTTTTTTAAATTTTGACTTGAAAACAAGACAATAATTTGTACTTGTCTAGAAAATTGTTAGATATCTGGGCTGGAAACAAGACAAGAAATCTGAGTAAGAAAAGCATTTTTTTCCAGTGTTATTATTATTATTAAACCAATGTTACAGTGCCTAATACATTTCCCAGCCAACTGGCAAGCATCTTTTTCAACAGTTCGCCAAGACATAAAGTGTCGGAGCTCCTTCAGGTAATTCAATTCAATTTCAATTCAAGTTTATTTGTATAGCACTTTTCACGATACAAATCATTGCAAAGCAACTTTACAGCAAATTAGGTTTCTACAATATATTTAGTGGTAGCTTATCAGTGGTGACTGCCAGTCAATGTACATATGGCAGAAATGTACGGGAAAATCAATTAAAGATGTAATCAATCAGACGATGAGCACTATTAACAGCAATTACTATATGATGCAATCAAACTTGTAGCAGAATGTGGTAGTTCTGTATGTTGTTTCAGGGTTGGCATCATCTGAGGTCCTCTGAGGGGTTGGCATCATCTCTTCTCAGGTGTTCTGGATCCAGACTGAAGCTTGTGTAAATCCTAGTTACCCCGGGATGTCAATCCCAGCAGAAACAGAGAAACACATAGAGACATAATTAGCGTAGCTGCTGTTCCAACCAAGCAAAAATGATTTGTTTAGCCCAAACTAAAGAATAATAATAATGTGCATTTTACACAAGATTATGAGATGCATTATTTGAATGCTTGGCCAAAGAGAAGGTAACACCTGCACACTGTCACATGTTACAGTGAGTCTGCTGTAACACACACCTCACACGCACCGGGCTCGTCTGCAATCCGCACAGATACACTCCTGCTAAAGGTCAGACACGCTGCTCGGGCCAATCCTGCGGTCCATCTGAACGTGTCGGACATAATTACCCCACCTGCTCCTCTGCTGCCCGTGTCCTAAATAACAAGCCCTCCCGAGCGTCTTTAACCACTGATGGCTGTCTTCACCCGTCTCTCGCTACCTAAGCGCCGCTGCTGATCAGACGGCTGCTGCATAAATTAGTCATCAACATTAGCATCAGGCGGCGTGTGCCACCAGTGCCAACTGCTCTCCGAGCGGCCATTAAAGGTCATGTTTTGATGACTGAATGCCACACAGACACCTTGGCTCCCGCGAGGAGGTTCCCCAGGTGCACGTGAAAGGTTAGAAATTACCTTCCATCTCGGCGGCTGCTGCCCAAGGAAATAATTAGAGGGCTTTTAGGAGTGCGAGATCGACGCTTCCCGTGGACCACACCGAGAGCGAGACAACAGACAGCCTGTCAGAGAGAACGGACGCTGAAGTCTGCACACTCTTAAAAATAAAGGTGCTTAAAAGGTTCTTCACAGCGATGCCATAGAAGAACCATTCAGTCAAAGAACCATCTCTTTCTTACCTTTTTATAATCTGAAGAACCTTCTTTCGCCACAAAGAAGCTTTTGTGAAACAGAGATGTTAAAGGTTCTTTATGGAACCATTTAGACAACAAAGGTTCTTCTAAGGCATCACTGTGAAGCACCTTT
>NW_015625999.1:143996-145129 GCF_001515625.1 Sinocyclocheilus rhinocerous | reverse complement strand
CAAAATAAAATAAAAAAATAAAAAAATAAAAAATTTTTTTTTTTTTTTTTTCAAAAAATACGTTATCTCAACAACAGTAATTATTGTTTCAGTTTCTGTGACAATAATATTTCTATTAGCAAAACAAGACAATCAGCATAGCTTGAACAAGCACATTTACGTTGTCTAAACAAAGCATCTTTAATGAGAACTAAAAAAACTGTTGTTGAGAGAACTCAAAAGTCTTACTGCATCAAGTTACATTATTATTTTTTTTACATTTTCTCAACTATTTATTTTTTACGCTTTCAGATTCAATCTGCTCTTTGCATCAAATCATTCACATGCAACTTCATTTACAAACCCTCAAAGGCAAAAGCAGCACTCAAGGTTTCTTATCATATTTAATATTTTAAAGACATTAGAAGAGTGCTCAATTACGCAATAAGTTACTAGAGAGGCTGTGCTATACTGCTATTGACCAATCAAAACTATTAATGACATCATCTTGCACTCATATCCCTTTTTTAATGCTTTACCTCCTAAAACCACTAAAACACTCACTGTTCACATGATGCAAACTCCAGCCACAGGAAATAATGAACAGTTAAAATGAGCAGTCCAGGAACAGTAAAGCTCAAATAAACATCAATTTCTTAATAAATAATATGTGAGCCTGCAGCACAAAAGCAGTGTTAAGTCGCTGGGGTATATTTGTAGCAATAGCCAACAATACATTGTATGGGTCAAAATTATCCATTTTTCTTTTATGCCAAAAATCATTAGGATATTAAGTAAAGATCATGTTCCATGAAGATATTTTGCAAATTTCCTACCGTAAATATATCAAAACTTAATTTTTGATTAGTAATATGCATTGCATTAATTGATATGATCTTGTTGCTAGAAAAAAAAATGTACCAACTCAAAATGGATAATTTAGGAACATTAAAGCTCAAATAAACTTGTTTCCTAAATAATAATTGTAGGTGTTTCACAAAAATACAAGCTTTGCACTTTTATTTTCAACCCCTGAGGAGCGCTGGACTACAAACATCCACTGTAGGTGCCTTATTGTAAATGATTTAGCATGTTAATTGATACGATCTTGTTGCGCACTGAAGCCGGAACGTTTCTTTAATTAGGAGAGAAAT
>NW_015625999.1:136007-142966 GCF_001515625.1 Sinocyclocheilus rhinocerous | reverse complement strand
TCTCTCTCTCTCTCTCTCTCTCTATCTCTCTCTCATGCGTCATTTCCCTGAGAGGCTGCGCATCCGCGTGTCAGAGGTTGAACCGAGTGAAGCAGGTGCTCAGCGCAGCGCTCCCTAAGGTGCTAAGTGTTGGGAGAAGACACGGAAACAATGGCTCTAAACATAGCAGCGGCATTCAGCTCGCCATAAAGATGTACTTAACTCGGGGCGCTGGGGATTGTGCCATTTATATTAGCGGCACCCCATCCTGCTCACTAATGGCAGGGTTATTAACATAACAAACTTAAATGTTGGATGTAAATAATACGGTTTCAGGATGCACGCGCTCAGCTGACAGTATTTAGGCACGAGCTCAACATCTGTTTATGAACACTGGCTCTAATGATATCACTCCATATCATTAAGGGTGGCACAGCGCACAGGTGCAGCTGCGCTGGGAGAGAGAGAGGAAAACGCCAGCGGCCCCCTCCCTCCGCCTCACAAACCTATCATTAGGACAATTTTCCTCGCGCGCAGATCGGCAGGCCTGTGATTTGAATCTGTGGATCACCTGTAATAGTAGTTTTTAGCGCTCATCTGATTCCATACATTTAGCGGGTAAACGGCAGCACCGGCCCGAAGCCTGAAAGCACATTTGTGTCGCCAGCTGCAGCCGGGAATCTTTTTAGCCGCTGACGCTGATGGTTTTTACAGGCCCTGTCCGTCATATCCTCGTTTCCTCCGCGCACCTAGATGCTCGCAATTACGTTAATTATTGATATTTATTGCCGGAACAATGACAAGGAACCCCGGTTTCTCTGGGTGCGCAGGTTTGCCCCGCGGCGTAATTAACGGGGCGGATCTTTATGATCGTCATCTCTCTATGGGATGTAAACAAATTAAGCTATTTTGACAATATGGCAAGATTCCTCCAAGACTGGACACCGTGAGCAAATCCCGATTAATTTCTCATCTGTGGAGAAGTTTCCAAACGAGATCAAATGTTCAACTTTGCTTTCAGTGTTCATTGATTTACTGCCGCCTTCAGTGATCGAGTTCACACAGAAGCACTATGGCTTTATTAGCAGTGGGAAACAGTTCTAGAAAGTGGGAGCCCAACTGTTACTGATCATATGTTATAACTGTGAGCATTGACTTGCTGTGTGCCATTGGTGGACAATAAATAAAGCTCGGAATATACTCAATATAAAGCATCATTTACATACATTTTGGTCATAAGTTGTTTGCCAGAGAGAAACAAAACCATTCAAAAGTTTGGGATTAGTATGATTTAAATGATTTAAATTACTTAAGTCTCTTCTGCTTCTGATCAAAAAATACAGTAAAACTATGAAATATTATTTAAATTTAAAATAGCTGTTTCTATGTGAATATCTGTTAAACTGTAATTTATTTCTGTGATCAAAGCTGTATTTTCATCATCATTACTCCAGTCTTCAGTGTCACATGATCTTCAGAAAGCTGTATTTTCAGCATCATTACTCCAGTCTTCAGTGTCACATGATCTTCAGAAATCATTCTAATATGCTGCTTTGCTGCTCAAGAAACATTTCTGATTATTATCAATGTTGAAAACAGTTGTGCTGCCCAATATTTTTGTGGAAACTGTGATGCATTTTATTTTTCAGGATTCACAGATGAATAGAAAGTTCAAAAGAACAGCATTTAGTTGAAATAGAAATATTTTGTCACATTATAAATGTCTTTACTGTCACTTTTGATCAGTTTAATGCGTCCTTGATTAATAAAAGTATTAACTTCTTTCAAAAATCCCAAACTTTTGAACAATAGTGTATGAAATGGGCAAAACACATCTTTTTATATATATATAATTACAACTTCCAAACTCCTAAGTAGGAGCCCAGAAGGACTTTATGCCGTGTTCGATTGAAAACCAACACAGCTGTTTTGTTTTGTGGCGCTTTTTGGAAAACATTTGTCAAAAGTAGTTCTCTGGGCTTTTCTTTAGCCGTTTGCTGACCCAGGAAGGGCTTCATCTGAGACTGTGGCTTCAGGGTTATTGAGCAACTTCCTCGTTGTATTTTTCTCTTCTCTCTCCCTCTAAAGATGCAATCTTCTCAGAGAACTTCTATCAGAACGTGATGACATTCGGGTGGCTTTTCTATTGAAACTCGAGCGAGCAAACTCTTATTTTCCACTCCAGGACTCTGGTAATGGACAGACAGCAGCGGCCCGCGGGCGTGTCACGCAGCTAATGAAAGCGACGAACATTAGCAGACCCCGCGCTCACCCCGACCTCTCCTCTCGGCCCCAAAACAGCATCTATTAGCGCGGCGGCATTCATCACGCAGAGGGTCCTGCACTCCGCCGGTGACCTGCGTTACGATAATCGTGCGTGTCGCAAAAATTAAGTTTTGATACATTTATGGTAGGAAATTTACAAAATAGCTTCATGGAACATTCTGAATATCCTAATGATTTTTGGCATAAAAGAAAAATGGATAATTTTGACCCATACAATGTATTGTTGGCTATTGCTACAAATATACCCCAGCGACTTATGACTGGTTCGCAAATAATTGAGATGGCCTATCAAATCAAAGGTGGGCTTTACTGTTCACAGAAGCAGAGCGCGAATTTCAGCACGAATCGTCAATTTAATGTTGAAAGAGAGCGAGGTATGATGGAAATTGCAAATCATTTAATAGGCTATTAGTTAACTGTTTGACGATAGAAATGTTAAATGCCCGGCAACTTTATCCAGTGATGCAAACTACTCGACTTTTTCCCTCAAATATGGATATTTTGAGAGCGAGCGAGAGAGAGAGATTAAAGTTGCATGCTGTGTGAATTAAGTTACCTGAGTCTGTGCGTCTCTCTACAAACAATGAAGCTGTGAGTTCTACTTCAAAATCAGCGACTTTACCCCCTCATTGCTGAGAAATATAATGTAGCGATTCAGGATTCAGTATCGCTATTTTATTAATAAAAGTCAGCATATACAGCACGTTTCTGAATGTTTCTATGCACGATCTCCAATCTCATAGCAGTGCATTATATATAAAGTTGGTCCCCCCCCAATGCTCAAGACATTGTTATGGCCTTGACTCAAGCTGGTGCAACGCTCTCGTACAAAATGACGCGACACATATTGCATCGGGAAAGATCTGAGGCTGTGGTGCCACCTGAGGAAAGAATAAAAAGAAACCGATGAGAGGAAAAAAACACAATCTGGCATCCAAGGCCCCGCCGACACATCAGCCCTAACAAGTGTTTTTTATCAAACGCGGCGCGAGCGCCTTTGTTATTTCTCTTTCACCAGTAAATTACACTTTTAGGATTTATTAAGACACAAAACAATTTTCAAATAGTGGGTCCAAAGCCTCAGTGGAAAAGCACTCATTACTTCTTAGCCCAAGGCACTGTTTTCTCCGCTGATGTATCTCTCTCTCTCTCTCTCTCTCTCTCTCTCTCTCTCTCTCTCTCGTCCGATGCTGTTGTGTCACAGCGGTTTGTTGAAAGTGGAGATGTGTTTCTGCTCTCAGCAGGTGCTTCTTAAACTCTCGTCAATAATTGAAGCGGGAGGCATGTTAGAAAAAAATCGCAGAGCTTTTTGACATCACACATATTTCTGCTTTCATGCCTTTCTCTTTTGTTTTATTCATCCAGAATCATTACGTACGCTTTGAGCGACCAAAGACGCATTTGTTGTCTTGAAGTCGGATGACACGTTTGATTTCTGAGCTGTGGTCACTATCGGGTCATGTATATTTCTGGTGTGATTTGACACGCTGGGCCACTGTCCGTGATGCATTAATCATGTCCGAATCCTCAAGATAAAGGGCTGCGCATTTCTCGTCTGCATGTGAAATGATGCCACGAGTGTGCGTGACTCCACCGCGCCGGTTAAACTCTCAAGCGTGCTCTTTGATGGGCTTTAATGAGATGTCAGCCCAGACGGATTTCTCTGCTGTCCATCCAGTAAAGCCAGGCCGCAGAGCACGACGCCGCATCTCTGCGATCTGCTTAAAACACACCTAGTCGTGTCGCCAATCTTCCACGCGATCACAGCGTAAGAAGTGTGACGTTTATCAGTCAAACCGATGCAAAGAGACACTTCATCCTCAGCAACTTCTACAAAATCTGCTTTTCTGTCCTCAGGACTGACGGTATCAGTGCCGTAGCTGCCATAGATCACCTCCTTTGGGAGTTTTTAGTAGTGTTTTGTGGATGTTTTCAGGTAAAAAGAAAAAAAAAATCAAAATCTTTTGAAACTAAATATATTTTCTTGGTCTGCCCGTAATGCATTAATCATGTCCGAATCCTCAAGACAAAGGGCCGCGCGTTTCTCGTCTGCATGTGAAATGATGCGACGCGGGCCTGCCACGAGGTTAAACTCTCAAACGTGCTCTTTGATGGGCTTTAATGAGATGTCAGCGCCCAGACGGATTCCTCTGCTGTCCCGTAAAACAGGCCGTGGAGCACGAAGCCGCTTCTCTGTGATCTGCTTAAAAAGCACACCTAGATGTGTCGCAACACTTCCACATGATCACAACATCAAGCAGGATTTAAGTTGAGTCTAATGAAAGAGGCACTAAACTGAAACTCCTCCAGAGTCAAACCTGCTTCATACTCATCAACTTCTACAAAATCTGCTTTTCTGTCCTCAGGACTGACGGTATCAGTGCTGTAGCTGCCATAGATCACCTCCTTTGGGAGTTTTTAGTAGTGTTTTGTGGATGTTTTCAGGTAAAAAGAAAAAAAAAATCTAAAAATCTTTTGAAACTAAATATATTTACTTGATAAGCAACAGTGCATGAAATTTGTTTTCATAGATCTTAAAAATAAATATATTTTGTCATACTGCACTGGTGGATTATTAATTTTTTTTTAGATATTGAAACTGGAAAATACTCATTAAAAGCAGAATTTTGGGGTTACATTTTATTTTAAGGTGTCCTTGTTACAGTGTAACTACACATTTAAGTACTGAGTAATGTTAATTAACTACATGTAGTTACTATATGGTTAGGGTTTGGCTTAGGGTTACTTGCATGTCATTATGCATAATTTATTGTTATTATAATAGTAAGTGCATGTAACGTGTACCAAGGACACCTTAAAATAAAGTGTTACCAAATAAAGTGTGTTTGCAGTTCTTTAACTGTTACACAATCCTACATGTGTGCAGCCTTGTAAGTAATCAATAGCTATGTATCATCACTAATACACAAAGCACATCTTATTTCAACCCTGTTACAGTCAATTTTGATTTAATATACTTTAATTAAAAAATGTAAATAGATCATATCTGCTAGAATCACTCATTTTCAGATTCCCTTTTAAATGATAATAACCTGTGATGTTTCTTTCAAAACATTTGAGTTGAATATGTCAAGGTCTGAGGTTGCAAATGTTACACCACAAAATATTATTTACAGCCAATAGTCTGATTTCTGTAATTTTTTCTCAGAACAGATTAGAACTATTATGCTTAAGTATAAGTGAACTCATAAAACATACTGATAAAGAGAAACTGACCTCTGACTGAACCTTTGAGTGATGATGTCACTTCCTGAAATACACTGTATCAGAAAGATCAAACAATCATTGTCAAGGGAAAAGTCACCGCATAACAGGGTTGAACAGAAAGTGCAGGACAGAATATGAACTAAACCCTGAAAGCAGTACATTTTAATTTTAACAAAAGCAAAATTTAGGTAGAATTATTTTGAATCTTTATATCAAAATGTAATGGTGTTGATGATAAATGAAGTCATGCAGATTGCAGATCTTCTGTTAAATATGTTGAATAATGTGAATAATCCTGTAAATAATTTCAGTAGCACAACATGGAGAAACAGATGTGCTTATTTCAACACTAAAGAAATCCTCCTTGATAACAATAAAAAAAGAAGAATTTATTATAAAACATCAGTGCTAGCCATTGCAGAATAAATCAATAAAAAAAAAATCTGAATGTTAATAAAATGAAATCAGTCCTCTTTGAATTATAGATTAAAATATAGATTCAACTGATTCTGCTGCTTTGTGTCTGAAAGACAAATCTAACATGTCACTCTATGTCTGAATATCAGCACTGGAAGCAACAGAATTACTGACTGTGTGTGTGTGTGTGTGTGTGTGTGTTTGGTGTAAATGCCAACATGCCTCTCTCTCTCTCTCTCGCTCTCTCTCTCCTGATCAGTATTCCTGGTCTGTTAATTAGTGTTGGAATATTCCGGCCGTTACTTTTCTGACAGGTGCAGTCGGTCTGCTGGGGTCCAAGACTCTGAAAGACTCGACACGAGAATGATTCTCAAACACACACACACACTGAACGTGTTAATTTCATCCCCCATCTGTTATTACATAATCACTGCCAATGTGTCTCTGCTAAAGACAGAAGACGAAAAACACACTCAATACAGACAGACAGACAGAGACAGACAGCACTGGTCACAGGCAGGAGACGCTGCTTCTGCTCACGGTCTTTATGACGCTTCACAGTGCTTTTGTGGCTGTGATATTAAAATAAACAGCTTTAAAATGTCATTTTTACACATGGAATGCAATTCTTTAACAAAAGCAGAAAAACAGCAGAATTCACAACTACACTGGATACATTTTAGACATGTTTGGGGAAAAAACACAAGCTTAGTGAGCTTTTGAGTGTATTTATGTCACAGTTCTCGGAAAAACTCAGTATAACCTCAAAGGTCAAGAGGTCACTGACATGATTCACAGACGAGACGGAGACGCAACGATGCTCACATGGTAAAAAATTTAAATAAATATATGAAAATATTTTTAAATATATATTTTAAATATAAAAAAATGCATATTTGCTAAGGTATATCTCAAAATATTTTATGTAAATATATTTTCTACCAATATATTTTTGAAAATATTTATAATTATATCTGTGTCCCTGGAGCACAAAAGCAGTGTTAAGTCGCTGGGGTATATTTGTAGCAATAGCCAACAATACATTGTAT
>NW_015625999.1:118270-130770 GCF_001515625.1 Sinocyclocheilus rhinocerous | reverse complement strand
GTGATGTGTGTGTGTGTGTGTGTGTGTAAGAGTGATTGAGTGTGTGTGTCTCTCTCTCTCTCTCTCTCTCTCTCTCTCTCTCTCTCTCATGCTCCAACTGTTTTCTACTAACTTAAGTCTGTCAGCTAGAAAACACACAGAAAGAGTCCGTCACAAACTCTCGTTTCTCAATCCTCCAGGGTTGGGAATTCCGGCTCTCTCCGTCTTTATCCACAGCTAAACACTGACAGAGCGCTGGACCGAGCGAGACAGCCGAACAAAGGCCGGCCTCTGGTGAGCCGCTGTGTTATCATGGGTTCACAGTTTTAAAATAAGAGAGAACGCTCTCAAAACAGCCATCAGAGGGAAAAACACATCGTTCGAACTAACAAATCAGTCCGCAGAGGTCTGGAAGAGACAGAGAGACAAGAGCTAATGAGAGCGGCTCCTCCTGACCGGAGCGCTTTACATCACGACACCAGTCCCATGATGAAACTTCATACATTCACCGTCTGCAGAATAAATATGAAACACAAATCACACTGGCCTGTTCATTCCTCACCTGATGTTTGGAAAGCATTACTTTAATTTATCTCATTCTCAGACTTGCCTCACGACTTACTAATGATATAACTGACACTGAATTCTGTCATTCAGCTGATTTGAATTTAAATTGTTTTAAATATTAGCTCATTTGCATGCCCCCATTATACTTTGTTGGCATCTTATAAATAGAATTCTACTATTATCGGAATTTAAAAACTAGGAATTCTAGTTCTGCATTCTGTCTACTGACTGTATTTGTGAAACTGCAATGAATCTCATTTAATTGAGCAAAAATATGAATAACATTTTCTTAACGTTTTGTGTTTAGCAGAAATGATCTATTCCAGTTACAACAGCATTCAAACGTTTGTTGTTGGTAAGAGTTTTTAATGTCTTTTTTTAGTCTCTTCTGCTATCCAAGGTTGCATTTACTTGATTAAAAAAAAAAAAACAGTAAAAATAGTGATATATTATTACAATTTCAAACAGCTGTTTTCTATGTGAATATCTGTTAAACTGTAATTTATTTCTGTGATGTGCAGCTGTATTTTCAGCATCATTACTCCAGTCTTCAGTGTCACATGATCTTCAGAAATCATTCTAATATGCTGATTTGCTGCTCAAGAAACATTTCTGATTATTATTAATGTTGAAAACAGTCGTGCTGCACAATATTTTTTGTGAAAGCCGTGATACATTTTATTTTTCAGGATTCACCGATGAATAGAAAGTTCAAAAGAACAGCATTTATTTGAAATATAAATCTTTTGTAACATTATAAATGTCTTTACTGTCACTTTTGATCAGTTTAATGCATCCTTGATGAATAAAAGTATAAATGTTTTTTTTTTTTTTAATACTGACCCTAAACTTTTAAAAGCTACTATAAATGCAACTTGGGTTGAAATATGATTTAGGGTTCGTCAATATATTTATATATTTAGGATTTAATATAATATTTTGAGCACTAATTTGAATATTGAGGGGTGTTCCCTCAGGGTGAAAAATATGATTTATGATTTATTGACAGTTCAACAGAAATCTTTTGAAATGAAATGATAAAAATAAACCAATGTAAGGATTCTGGTACAGTCTTTAGAATGACTCACCGCTTTCATTTCTATCTGATCTCGTCACACAGCACTTCTCTCTCTCTGTGATGTGCTTTATAGGATCATTCAGGGCACATTAACATCACAAACACAGCACAACGTGTACAAACAATGGCATGGAGACAGACAAAAGCTAAAGACAGACGGCTCAGAGGTGACGGCAGACAATAAGGTAGATCAGGCCTCGGGTCGCGAGCCTCGTGTCTCGGTGACAGCAGCATCCGGCGAGGAAGCTTCGCTCGAGGAACAGTGTGAGACTCAGGTAGAGCTGTGAGAGAAACACAGCTGGCCTCTGAGATCCAGAGGAGACCACGGCTGTGGACCGCTTGTTTAAGGGCTTTTCACTTCAGTGCTGTATATATTTACTGTTCATAACACAAACAGCTGACTATAATGCATATAGATATATATATGCAGCATATAGTGCCCAACATTATCACTTGACAAATGCCAGATAATGCATTTAAAAAACAACGCTGGCAAGTATATTAAACCATGTTCCTCGGCTTTTTTATCAATTCTTACAACACCGAAGCATGCAATACGGTTTATCACAGTTATTGAATCGCATTTATAATGTGCCGCTGAAAATGTGTCAATCATCTTCACAAGTTTGTAATGAGAATAATTTGTAAACAAAAGAGAAGCATTTCAAAAAGAGTTTACTGGCAAAATAAAAGCTCAGTTTAACGTTTAAAAAGCAAAGGAAAAAAAACAACAACAATCATAAATATTAGTATTGTAACTGTGCCGTTGTTATATAAAATGCTAATTATTATGTTAATAATAATAATAATAATGATAATAATAATAATAATAATAATAATAATGTTATTATTATATCAATTAAAATTATTATTATTACATAAAATAGTATTATATCGATATTTCTTTATTGATTTGTTTAATTTTATCATTTGATCAATAATAATAACAGATCAATAAATAAATAAATAAACAAATATTAATAATAATTTATTTCCTTGTGTTTTCCACCAGAATAAAAGCTCTATGGTTTAACATTTGACAGGAAAAAAAAAAGAAGGAAGGAGAAAAAAAAACATTAATAAATATTAGTATTATAATTGTACTGTCATTATATAATAATAACAACAATAACAATAGTAATATATAAATTAAAATTATTATTATGAAATACTTTACAGTTCAGTAGTGAACATTTCTGTACTCAATTCTGATATTTCGTTACTGATTTGTTTTATTTTTTTTTATTAATTAACTAATTAATGCAATTATATTCTGCTTGTTCTGCACATACGGTACAGTGTACTTTCATGGCCACCGATTGGCAGGTGTGGCAAATGTTAGTTCTAGCTAGTTTGAACAGCTGATTTAATTCTCAGAATCACAGGAAGCCGTCGGAGGACGGCAGGAAGCTGTCGGAGGCACAGGAAGCCGTCGGAGGAGGACAGGAAGCTGTCGGAGACACAGGAAGCCGTCGGAGGAGGACAGGAAGCTGTCGGAGGCACAGGAAGCCGTCGGAGGAGGACAGGAAGCTGTCGGAGGCACAGGAAGCCGTCGGAGGAGGACAGGAAGCTGTCGGAGGCACAGGAAGCCGTCGGAGGAGGACAGGAAGCTGTCGGAGGCACAGGAAGCCGTCGGAGGAGGACAGGAAGCTGTCGGAGGCACAGGAAGCCGTCGGAGGAGGACAGGAAGCTGTCGGAGGCACAGGAAGCCGTCGGAGGAGGACAGGAAGCTGTCGGAGACACAGGAAGCCGTCGGAGGAGGACAGGAAGCTGTCGGAGACACAGGAAGCCGTCGGAGGAGGACAGGAAGCTGTCGGAGACACAGGAAGCCGTCGGAGGAGGACAGGAAGCTGTCGGAGGCACAGGAAGCCGTCGGAGGAGGACAGGAAGCTGTCGGAGGCACAGGAAGCCGTCGGAGGAGGACAGGAAGCTGTCGGAGGCACAGGAAGCCGTCGGAGGAGGACAGGAAGCTGTCGGAGGCACAGGAAGCCGTCGGAGGAGGACAGGAAGCTGTCGGAGGCACAGGAAGCCGTCGGAGGAGGACAGGAAGCTGTCGGAGGCACAGGAAGCCGTCGGAGGAGGACAGGAAGCTGTCGGAGGCACAGGAAGCCGTCGGAGGAGGACAGGAAGCTGTCGGAGGCACAGGAAGCCGTCGGAGGAGGACAGGAAGCTGTCGGAGGCACAGGAAGCCGTCGGAGGAGGACAGGAAGCTGTCGGAGGCACAGGAAGCCGTCGGAGGAGGACAGGAAGCTGTCGGAGGCACAGGAAGCCGTCGGAGGAGGACAGGAAGCTGTCGGAGGCACAGGAAGCCGTCGGAGGAGGACAGGAAGCTGTCGGAGGCACAGGAAGCCGTCGGAGGAGGACAGGAAGCTGTCGGAGACACAGGAAGCCGTCGGAGGAGGACAGGAAGCTGTCGGAGACACAGGAAGCCGTTGGAGGAGGACAGAAAGCCTGTTGATCATGTGTTCAGAGCTTCAGGAGAGTTCAGTGCTCGCGCTCACGTGTCTGCTCTGCTGTTCTCATGCGTTCACTCTGGAAAAAGTGTCTGTTTTCTGATGATAACCGCTCTCTCTATCCACGCCTGTCCGTGTTTGCTTTCTCCTCGTCTGGGGAATTCTCTTCACTCGGGCTGTTTGACAAAGTTTTCCTGCCTACTCCCGTTCAGATGCGCAGCTCCGAGTGTCCGGCGCAGATCCGCTCTCGAGGGGTTGATTCTCATCTGGAGTCCGGCGGAAAACACAGACACAGCCGGTGAAAGTGAGATCTCCCAGCACTGCACGGCCATCTGCGCTCCTGAGCTCCAGCACTAGATGGCAGAACTGAGAACAAGTTAATCCACAGCTAATCACTGTTCTTTAAACAACCTGTGTGACTCATGGCTCATTACTACAGTTTAGTGGATTTTATGTCCCCTTAAAGCAATACTGCATATTTTACATAAAATCTTCATCAACTTTCATGCCATGCATAGATTACCCTGTTAGAAAGAAAAAAAAGTTACACTTTATTTTAAGGTGTCCTTGTTACAGTAATATTAATGAACTACATGTACTTGCTATATGGTTAGGATTAGGGTTCGGCTTTGGGTTACTTGCATGTAATTATGCATAATAAAAAAAAAAAAAAAAAAAACAATCGTACCTAAGAATATCAATAATAAAAAAAAAGAAAAAAAAAAAGCACTTGACAGACAAGTTCTCAATCAGCTTCACTTTGAAATAAAGGTTACATTTATTTCAAAATTAGCAATTTTGAGGTTTTTACATGCACTTATTCTCTTTGACATAAATATAATTTATTGAAATGCATATTTGTTTAATGTTTAAAACCATTTAGTGTGTTTATGTCCACCCTGTTATATTGGTGCTTCTTGCCCTTTAAAATCTTAAGCGTGTGCCATTAATCACATGACCTGCTAGAAGTGACATAATTTCCTTGGAGAGACAATGCATCCAAGAACAAATTAAGTATTTTAAGATTTTCTCTCTTTTCCTCATTTTTTTTTATATAAATCGTATAGTGTAAAACTTAACATGTCCACCCTGTTGAGTCAGTTTACAATGGAAATGAAAATGTTATATCTATTAAAGTTATTTCTAAATGTGCATATTGTTCTTTCGTATCAAGTAATGGGCTTCAGTGGGTTAAACGTCCACCCTGTTACACACACAGTGTAGAAATCCTGTAACAGGGTGGACAGACTGAAACATTTGCTCAGGATTATTAGCTTGTTGTTATAGTTTGAGGCCTGATCTCTGATAAGACTAAAAAAGCATTGAATTGTTAACTTTGTTTTCACCTGAATGACCCGTATCAGCTGGATATGATCATATCTGTTTGATCTGACAAATGGTGGTTTATGAGATTATTTGAACAAATAAACATTGCGTCAGACCTGCTGCACAACATACGAAGTGTTCATGACAGGAATATCTCTGTTAGACAGAAATAACACTGCTTATTAATTCAATCTCACGGGAAGTCAGCAGTGCAAACGTCTAATGAATGTTACGCAATCTGCATCAAGTCTGTTTATGTATGATGCTTTAAATTGCTTTTTTTAATTGTGTAGCCGCTGATTATGTCACAAATTAGCAGCATTCAGACTAGCCACGCACAGTAACGAAAGACTTTAACCAAACACATGAGCAACCGCTAATTAGCTTACGAACACTAGCGGGACACGAATAACATCACTGCAAACCACTTTAAATGTTCATGCCTGAGGGAGAAAAATCAATCAATCAATAGATTTTAAAAATCTTAATGAGCCTTTGGTAGACGCTTCTCAGAAGCTGTTAGAGGAAATGACATAATCAGAAATAATTCAGAGATTCTGTGAGGATCAATCAGAACCAATCAAACCAACACAAGCTTCACAACACAGTTCAGAATGTCAAGAACTTTCCTGGAAGAAAAAAAAACACAACTTTTTAAACCCAGGGTTATTATAGTTAACTAAAAGTAAAAAAAAAAAAAAATTTAATTTAATTTAATTTAAACGTTTTGGTACTTTTGGCAACATGAACTAGAGAAAGCATTTATTTCACAATGAGATCCCCCCCCCACACATACTTTCAATTATTTAACTTCAATGATAGGTTAGAATTGTGTGAATTTTTTGAATAGAAGATCAAAAGGATAAACAACGCAGATTTATTTTTACAGCCACCTTTGATCATATTTACCAGGGTGCCAATATTAGTAGATGATAATATATATAAACTAGTAGTAAAGGCAACTTTTTAACCTGTACAAATCAGGGTCATTATAGCTGTCAAAACAAACAAACAAATAAATAAATAAATAAAAAGTTACTTGAAATAAAATACAAATTATCTAAACTAAACTAAAATAAAATAGGCTAAAATAAAAAAAAAAAAATGTATTATTATTATTTCAGCTAGTTGCCAAGGCAACATCTCTAATTTAATTTAGTTTGACTTGAGTTTCTAAAATAAATAAAACTGAAATAAAAATTGAAAGTAAAATTAAAAATATCTGCCAATGGGGTAAGAAAAATAATCTTGTTCTTCCTTTGAATAAAGATTATTTTTCTCGCCCCATTGGCAGATAGTTGTTGTTTTAAGCAAAAACTAATACAATTCCAATAGTAGACTTGATATCATAAGTCATTTTGCTTGTCAAGTAAATGTATCTTGCTTCAAGAATGTTTATATATTTTTACAAGAAAAGTCAGAGATACTAAGAAACTCATGTTGTGCAGTGTACGAGATGAACACTGGTTGTGCATTGGCTTTCATTGGCGTCACTGGAGGGACAAAGAGTTCTGGAGCACAGAAACGGTTCACATGCGTCGTGTCCAGTGTCTGCATCGCAGGTCTGAGACTCTTAAATCACACAGTACTGTGTCTCCAGACCCCTTCACCGCCGAGCCGCTTTTGCAGCAAGTTTTCCTGCAAACAGTTAATCCTGCTGTTGACTGACAATGTTGTCAGAACGCAGGACGGGTTTATGCCGTTATTACAAGCGTTTCCCTGTCTGTGGCACTTTGGATTATTTGAGATTATGTTGTAATCCTCATAAATCCTCAT
Organism: Sinocyclocheilus rhinocerous; assembly: GCF_001515625.1. Lineage (NCBI taxonomy): Eukaryota > Metazoa > Chordata > Actinopteri > Cypriniformes > Cyprinidae > Sinocyclocheilus > Sinocyclocheilus rhinocerous. The sequence continues at coordinate 123,591 of NW_015625999.1, read as the reverse complement.
TGCATTAAGATTTGTCCAAATGCAGCGCAGTAAAGCAGCGCTGGGCTCTGATGAAGTCTTAAGCATGTTATGAGACCGCACGTCTGTCGTCATTATTTATTCTGGAGAGACGTCTCTGCTGTCACCGGCTGATTTATCAGTTGTTCAGGAGGGCCGGAGAGATCAGGAGGAAACAAATGTCCCCATAAATCAGCATCAGATGCTCTTTTCTTGCTCTTCACACGTGTCTTCATCAAGAGCGGGAATTACACGCAAACACACGGACCCCAGCTTCTGATCGTTCAGATTCATTTTCTCACTATATTTGAGATCTTTCCTCTGCCGAGGACGAAATTACTTCAAAGTTTAATTCTGAAAAAAGACGGAAAACAATAAGTAAGAATGGATATTTACTACATTAACACGAACTTTAACACGCAATTTAAAGGACCAGTTCATCCAGAAATGTAATTGTTGACTTTCTTTCTTCTGTAAACATCATACAAACTTTAATGAAAAAAAATAATAATAAAACACAACAAAGTCTACAATGCTTGCTTTCTTCACAAAAATCAGATGTTTTTGATTCCTTTTACCTGCTTTATCAAATTTCAGACAACTTTATGCCACACTAAATGGGAACATTAATTTCCAATGTTCTATGGACTACAGACGAAAATTAGCCACCCTGGCTATATCTGGCATGTTTTACACTGGTTTTATGTATTATTAATGTGTATTGTTCCCGATAAAGTAAATAAAATACATTTTTTTTTAAATCAATAAATCAGACAACTTTATGCAACACTAAATGGGAACATTAATTTCCTATGTTCTATGGACTACAGACGAACATTAGCCACCCTGGCTATATCTGGCATGTTTTGCACTGGTTTTATGTATTATTAATGTGTATTGTTAATGATAAAATAAATAAAATAAAAATTTTTAAAAATCAATACTTTTTTTATTTTTTTTTACCTGCTTTCTCAAGAAGAGACAGTATTGATCAAATTTCAGACAAATTTATGAAACACAAAATGTGAACATAAATATAATATAATATAATATTTTTTTATTTATTAAACACACACACACTCACACACACACACACACACACACACATATATATATATGGTAGTGCAATTAGAAGAATAACATTTCAAACAAAACATTTAAACATTAATATATAAAACTATATATAATATATAGCTATATTTTTTTTTTTAAATGTTATATTTATTTGATCTACTTATTGTACATACTTGATTCATGTGCCAGCCCAAATATCTGCAAAACAAGAGAGAGAATAATTTTTTAAAAATGTACACGTAGCTTATTAGACGTCATACTTCTATGTGACTGGTTATTGCGGTTTAATATGATTTTTGTAAGTTATTTCCTAATAACCGGAATAGCAGGTTGATCTAAAATGACGTGTTTTTTTCTTCTTTAGTCAGACGTGAAATTTCTCTCACAAACGCAAACAGAGCATCTGCTGTGACTTTGTGCCGGCGCTGCCCTTGTTGTTTTGAGGACTAGTTGTCAGAGGGAAACTAGGTTACAGTTTGTTTTAAGGACATGTGACCCGGTGACCTCGGCTGTGTTCCCGCTCGTGTCAGTCGTCTTCCTCTGGCCGTGACGCGTCGGCCTCCAGCGCACACACACCGGTCAGAGAGCAGCGGACGCCTAAAGACCCGTCACACACTCCTCTGGCAGTCTGAGGACGAGCGCAAGTTTCCCTGAGTTTGTGCTTTCCCACAATGCACTGCTTTCAGGGGTCAGCACCCTCTGCGCCGCGACTCTAAACATGGAGATGTTTCTGCCGTCTCCACTTTGTTTAATCTACGATTTCAACACTTCAGAATCTAGCAGGAAACAATGGCCACATATTTGGAGTTTGTTGACAGTGTGCGAGTATTTCTGGAGTTTACAGGCCTGATGCGCACATGCCATAACACAGCGCCGCTCCGTCAACAGATGTAAACAAAACACTTTCTACACTGAGGAGAGAGATTCCCGCTCTGAAAAATCCTCCGGAGCCAAACTCATGACACCAGATGAGATGTTTATACAGGTTTCTCTGACAGACCCACCTCACAGAAAACCAGCCATTCAGAACATGTTTTAAAAGTAGTGCATTACAATACTGCGTTACTCCCTAAACAAGTAACTAATTGTGTTACTTAGTTACTTTTTATGGAAAGTAATGTGTTACATTAGTTTGGCGCTACTTTGTCTCATCTGGGCTGAGCTTGCTTGTTTGTTTTTAATATAAAAAGTTCTATTTTTGGCAAATCTAAAAGTGCTTTCACACCAAAAGTGAAACGAATAAGCTTCAGGCTGAAGGAAATGTAAATTCACATCTGTACAGTCTTTCAGCTGCGCTGCTGTTCTGGATTGCATGAAGAATAGGATGCAGGAGAAAAAAGTTAAACACACAAAAAATAAAATACAATTAAACACAAATGTGATGTTTATCTAAAGTCATTTTTGCTTATTAGTGTGGTTGAATTGGATCACTGAAGGTCAGCAGCAAAGACACTGGTTAATAAAATGGGATTAAATACTTAATGGATATTTGTGTTATTTAACATATTTAATTATTGCAGGTTTGCATCATATTGTGAGTTTGCATTTCAGTGTTTTTATTCATTTTTTGAGGAATACTGAATAATTGCATGTTGATATTTAGTCTAGAACTACAGTAAGATCAGTCAAGACATGGAAAACAATGTAACTGGCGTTACTTATTTGAAAAAGTAACTGTTCTTGCGAATTAAAAAGTAATGCGTTACTTTACTAGTTACTTGAAAAAGTAATCTGAATACGTAACTTGTAATACGTTACCCCAAACACTGGTTCTAAGAATATTTTGCTAACATTCCCCGTGAGTTCTGAAATATTTATGTTTGAATGTTCTCTGAACGTTTAAAACATCCAGTTTCTGGTTTAAAAACGTTTTTTTTCTTGGTTATATATGGAACATTACATTTTATCATCATGGTAATGTTACTTTTAAATTTTCTCTGAACATTCTTAAAGTAGTAACATTTAAAAAAAAAAAAAAAACCTTATGAACATTCAACTAAAATGTTTCAGAAAAAAAGTTCCATTAATGATGTACAAATAGCATTGCTAAGGTTTTGAGAACATTATTAAAGACCAGATAACTGTGAATGAAAGTTCTATTAACGTTGCTGGAAGAACTTTGAGAGAACCCAGCCAGAACGCTCTGAGAACGGGTTAGACTTAGTTTTGCCCGGAAGTTAAACTGTGTGAATGTTATTAAAATGAAGTGTAAACATATAATGCACTTTTTTTCTTATTTAATTCAAATCAAATGAAATTGTATTGGCCACACATACAGCCATACACCGTATGATACACGTGTATAACTCCATTGGGATTTTTAAACTATTTGTGAACATGTATTTCTTCTTCAGTAATGTTTGTTTTGTTTTCCAGAACAAATATCTGAGCATTCTTAAAGCAAGATACATTTGAATCAAAATGACTTAAGATATAAAGTCTGGTTTTCTGAAAAATGTATAAAAATGAAGCGAGTTTACACTTAAAACAAGGAAAAATGTCTGCCAATGGGGTCTGAAAAAAATAATCTTGTTTTCCCTTTGAATTAAGATTATCTGTTTTACTGCACTAACAGTTGTCTTGTTTTAAGCATAAACTCATTTAATTTTAGTCGATTTTTCTGAAAACAAGACTTACAATCTAATAGACCTAATAGTAATTTAAGTAAATGTATCTTGATTTATTTATAATGGAAAATAAATCAAAATGCAGTGTTTTTTGCAGTGCATAGACCAGGTCATTTTGAGTGTTTGAGGGGTTTGATCAAATCACTGAGGACTAGTACTGATGAATGACTTCAACACAAGATTGTCTGTGACAGTATTTAGGAACTCAGCAACATAAGTCATGTTTGTTTGTTTGATTATATACGTGTGTGTGTGTGTGTGTGTGTGTGTGTGAGTGTGTGTGTGTGTGTGTGTGTGTGTAGAAAACTGTCCTTAGACAGACAGACAGGCAGGCACCCAGAATTGTCAAACATCATGCCTTCTCTGTCAAGCGTGTCTAAAGTTTATAAAGTCGTGTAACTGGAGCTGGCATCACAGTCACCCATCAACATCAGCAGCGTGAGCCGAGCCGGATTCCACTCGGACCACATCAAACCGGGCAGAACCGCGCATCCATACGGCTCCGCATTAATCCCGGCTCGGCGTTGAAAGGCCTGACCGGCGCGCCGTGATTGACTCGCGCTGAGAAACACACAGAACGTTCCCAAAGTTAAAATAAACAGCTTGGGAAAGGTTGTAAAATACACTTCTTTAGCTGTATAAACAGGTTGGCCGTGTAAACTGTGTACGCAGACGTCAGCTGCCTCCCTTCAGCTCTTAAACGGCTAATATTGCAAACAGCGTTTCCACTGAGATCATTTATTCTATTCCTGCATAAACACAAAGAGGCAATTTCATAAAGGTAACAATTGAGTTTGTGTATGATTGACCCGCAGAATTTACACAAAAACCTCTTGCTCAAAATATTTACGTCTGTCGCTCGGCGAGAGCGAGTGAGATTACTGGATTGTTCTGGCGTTGTTTGTCCGTGTGAACGGGAGAACGGTGACAGGTGGCCGTGTGATCGGTGAAGGCTGGAGACGCATAAACAGCTCGAGAGAGAAATAGTTCAACTTCACCAGTGCTTCAGAAGGATGGGTTTTACACAAACTCGGGCTGATTTGTTACCTGCTGCGTGTCGCAATCAAGAAGATCATGGCCTGTGTTTTATTTAGACAGAACTAAATGTTCCCGTTTGTCCCGTATATCGGGCGTCGGGATTCGTTAAGAGCACCCCCCGCAATTTCTTATATTGTCAATTGGGAAAATTGTGCATTTTAGGAGGCCGTGTTTGGAAAACAAATGTGATAGTGTGAGTATTAATCAAACAATAACAAAGGCGCGTGAAATGAGTTAGAGAGAACTAGACTGATTGCTTTAATTACTCGCGGCGTTAAATATTTCCAGAACAAAAGATGCTGCTTTTGTGCTGAGTTCGGATTGAATTTCTGCACTTCTTCTCTTAACGGCTGTAATTACGGGAAACTGCATGCTGGGAGCACAAAGACCCCGGATACACACAACTCGCGGCGTTAAATATTTCCAGAACAAAAGATGCTGCTTTTGTGCTGAGTTCGGATTGAATTTCTGCACTTCTTCTCTTAACGGCTGTAATTACGGGAAACTGCATGCTGGGAGCACAAAGACCCCGGATACACACAACACACTTCTCTCTCTGTGTGTGTGTGTGTGTGTGTGTGTGTG
>NW_015625999.1:105224-118032 GCF_001515625.1 Sinocyclocheilus rhinocerous | reverse complement strand
TGTACAGTAGAAAAACCATTACGCCTATGGAGAGTCCCCACAAGGATAGCAAACCAGACTGTGTGTGTGTGTGTGAAAGTGTGTGTGAAAGTGTGTGTGTGTGTGTGCGTGTGCGTGTGCGTGTTTCTGTGCGTGTGTGTGTGTGTGTGTTTAGTTTTAAAACTACTATTAACACACAAATCTGCTTGTGTGTAGGGATGCATCTCTATAAAAGCATAAGTATGCACTGACCAAACAGACACTTCAACTTTATTCATTATAACTTGATTATTTACACAAATAGGATGCTGATAAAGGGCTAAAGTTGGTGTTTACTCAGTGAGAGACTGACAGTGTGCACGAGGACTTCAACTTTATTATTTGCATTTACGCATTTGGCAGATGCATTATTTTCTAAGTGATTCAGGTATCAATTCACGTATTCCCTGGGATTCGAACCCATGACCTTGACGTTGCTGCTCTACTGGCTCAATCCTTTGAATTGTTGATATCATCACACTAATTGTGTGTAATTTGATCAAACAGGATGAACATTTCCAACTAACACCACAAAACATTCATCAGAATTCACGCTCACTGATCTGATGTTTGTGCTGCTGTTTTCCCTCCAAAATGATGTCACTTCCTGGAGGATGATGTCATTCAGGAACTTCTGGAGATATGGAGGGCGCAGGATAAAAAAACTATATATTGATTATGAATTAAAACAACGTTCTCAAGAAAACATGTTTAGTTTGAAACACTTCAATTAAATAATCTATGGAATATTTCTGAATAAAATGTCAGTTTTAGTAGTGAAATAATTTAGAAATTCACCCCAAAGTTCACTTCACTGTGACATTGTGATAAAATAATCCTAACGTAGCTGATATCTTTATCCAGTATATCGAAGCGTGTTTCCACCATCACACAATTCTGGCTTTTTCAAGATATAAAGTCAAAATTGACAGACATATACTCAGAATTGTGAGATATAAATTCTAAATTTTAAGATATATACGCATAATTAAGAGATATAAACTCAGAATTACGAGATATAAACTCTTAACTAAGAGATATAAACTAAGAAACTTAGAAATGAGAGATATAAAGTCAGAATTGAATGAAAAAAGTCAGAATTGCATGATATAAACTCAGAATCGTGAGATAAAGTCAGAAATGTGAGATATACAGTCAGAATTGCAAGAAAAAAACTATGAGATATTAACTCAGAATTACGAAATATAAACTCAGCATTGTGAGATATAAACGCAAAATTGAGAGATATAAACTAAGCAACTTAGAAATGAAATATATAAAGTCAGAATTGCATAAAAAACTCAGAATTGTGAAGGTTGCACTTTATTTAATATTTAATGAATTCTGTGACAGAAACCAGCTCCCAGAACGACGTAAAGCAGCAGGTGTCCTTACATTCACACGCAGTCTCTCACCTTGTGTGCAGTCAGTCATTACACAGCAGTAATTGCAGGCGCTCGCGATATAAAGGCTTTGTTGCGCTGACATGCAGTGGTCAGTCCTCGCGCGCTGAGCCGCTGAAACCCCTGGATTAAAATCGCTCTCTTAAAGTCTCTCGCGGCTCGTAAACACGCTGATGAGCTTCTAAAGGGATCAGACTCAAAGACGGTTAATTTGGCCCTTTGCGCCACGGATGCGTCGCGCCTGACACCGGCAGAATTAATTGGTTACATCAGTCATTCAACAGTTTAAAGGGGGGAAATATTCTATTTAAATCTTGAATTTAAATTGCATATTAAAGTGTAATACCACGTTTCATTACTTAAAGTTCAGGTGGTTTTTGAGCAACCTAATACTTTTAAAAGCCGCGGAATCGCAGGGTGAAACTCTTCATAGGTGACGCTTGTTATTTATGACGGGGTCAGTGTGGAGATCTGGGAGGGTAAATGTCACGTATTGATCGCCACTGATTGATCCGTGGCTGCAGTCATTGACATTCTCTTCCCTTACAGCAGTGTGTGTGTGTGTGTGTGTGTGTGTGTGGTACCTTCAGCCGGAGATGTGCCGGGAATTTTCTCACTTTCTGGGAAGCAGCACATGCATGAAAATAATCCACATGTTTCTGGAAATAGAACCGCTGGGTGATCTTAAATTAACTAATTCAGAAATCAAATTTGTTTTATAACAACATTTATTTGTTTACTACCAATATAGCCTAAGATTAATGTATTTTCGAAAACAAATAAAATAACACACACACACAGGTTTCCATGTTTTATGGATTCATTCATGGTTTTTCTACTGTACAAACTGTATTTGCTTACCCTAACCCTACAAGATTTACAACAAAACTAAAGACATTATTAAATTTTCAAAAACACTTTCAGATAAACATCATTTACTATTTTTAATCATTTTTTCCCTCATGGGGACCTCAGGCCGGACCCCACAATGTCAAAAATGTCAGGTTTTACTATCCTTGTCCCCACAATGTAACATAAACAAGAACACACACACACACACTCACTCACTCATACACACACACACAAAGAGGTGCTTTATAGCGAGTGAGAGCAGATGGTGTGCTTCAGCCTGCAGTGTATCTTGATCTCTCTCAGGTAAGCGGCTGTGTGCGCTAGTAAATGTTTACTGACTGCGTGAGTTTGTAAATATTCCCCAGGGCTTTTCCCCTCTGAGGTGAGAAACATTTCCCTGCTCACTGATGCCTGACACACGGTTACACACTAGCCCTGTGTGTGTGTGTGTGTGTGTGTGTGTGTGTGTGTGTGTCTGTGTCTTTAAATGTGTGTGTGTGTGTGTGTGTGTGAGTGTGTGTGTGGTCACTTCAATACAGTTTACAACCTCTTGTTTTACAGTGAACAGAGGTGAACCAGAATTACAGGCCCACTGCATAGTAATAACATGCCATGAAGAATCAAATATGGTGGTGCTTTGGGTGTACAGCAACACACAATAAAGCACTATATAAATGCATCATTCATTCATTCAAATATGCCACAATAAAGGATAATTACTGGCAGATGTGATGCATGTACTTTAACATTACAGTGTTTCAAAAGTTCACTCTGTCATCAGGTAAATGAGGGCAGGAACAGTTTAACAACAGCAGTGTGTAAATGATTCATGACTTCTTTTTCTGTCAGTGATTTTCTGTTGAGGTTTGTTTCTTGCACGACACACATCTGGCACCAGCAACAGGCTAAACGTCATCTTAAGGACATTTTAAACACTACAACTTTATGTGATGGATTTGTGCTGCAGTACTATTCGAAAGTTATAAGGGTCAGTACGATTTTTTAAATGTTTCTGAAAGAAGAATCTTCTGTTCACTAAGGCTACATTTATTTGATCACAAACACCATTAAAACGGTAAAATTGTGAAATATTATTTCAATTTAAAACTTTTAAAGCTGTTTTCTATGTGAATATGTGTTAAACTGTAATGTATTTCTGTGATGCGCAGCTGTATTTTCAGCATCATTCCTCCAGTCTTGAGTGTCACATGATCTTCAGAAATCATTCTAATATGCTGATTTGCTGCTCAAGAAACATTTCTGATTATTATCAATGTTGAAAACATTAATATTTTTGTGCAAACTGTGATACATTTTATTTTTCAGGATTCACAGATTAATAGAAAGTTCAAAAGAACAGCATTTATTTGAAATAGAAATAATTTGTAACATTATAAATGTCTTTACTGTCACTTTTGATCAATTTTAATGTGTCCGTGATAAATAAAAATAAAAGAAAAAAAATCATACTGACCCCAAACTTTTCAGAAGTACTGTAAATGTAAAGTAAAGTTATACATAATGACTGTAGTTATGTTTTGTTGATGTATACTGACCTTAAAGGGACAGTTCATTGAAATATGATCATTCTGCCTAAAATAATTCACCATCATGAAGTTCCAAGCCTGTATGACTTTGACTTCTGCAAAACACACACACACACAGACACACACACACACACGCACACAATGATATTTTGACTGGTTTATCCATGAAAGTCAATAGGGTCCAAATGAGAAAGATGAGAAAAAAAATACCTGTTCATGATCCTGTTTATAATTGCCATTCCTTTAAAATAAACTTTTTTATTCAATGGACAAAGACACAGCAATGTATTACTCAAAACTGCATGAGTAGCTCATGCACAAAATATACATTTTGAGTAAAATAAGTGGAGAGTAATAAAAAACAAACTAATCAGACAAATGACACAAATTGGGAAATAAAAAATACAGTAAAAGAAAACAAGCAGAAAACCATTTTAAAACACTGTAATATTGTTGTGCTCTGGAAGAAAGCTCTATGCATTATGCTTTTATCTGAATTTACCTTAAAACAAAAAGTTAGCAATATACAGTCAGGGCTTGATCATAAGAGACAAAGAGAGACAGTAAGTGCGTCAGGCGTGTGTGAACGCTAAACTGATAGTCAGTAATCACACTGAGGGTCTGGTGAGGGGATCACACAATAAAGCCTCTATCAGAACTCATTCATCACGTCCTGAAGAGACTCTGAACTCATTCACATCTGATACACATCAGCGGAAGAGGATCACTGTGCTTCCTCCACTACAACTCTGAGAACACACACACACATACACACACACACACACACACACACGTACGTTAAGAGGTGCTTTAAACATGCAGAGAAGTGATGTGATCATGACACACTTACACAGGCTTGAATGTTCAGGGATGATCAGGATTCTTTCTTTATTTCTGCTTCATGTGACAACTAACTAAAAGTAGAGACATCACTAACTGAACTACAGACACAGGCACACACACACTCACACACACACACACACACACACACACACAGGTCAAAATATATACATTGCATAACATATGCAAACATCAACAAATCAAACAAAAAACAGTATAAAACTACACACAAACACTATATCACACTACACTGCACTATTTTAACTCTCTACTGTACACAATCTACCATATTCTGTTTTCTAACGGCACACTGTGAATTTTCACAACCCATTTTTAATGCTAAAAACACTAAACCCAACCCAATAAACTCATGCACACACTGTCAGCGGCCTGTAAAACTCACACATCATTTACATGACTCATGCAAATGCAGCAGGAAATTAATATTAATCTGTGATTGTGATGCAGATGTGCTTTGGATATGCAAATGACAGCACACGGTAACGCGGCCTTCAGGATATCAGGAGCGGTGACCTCCACACGACCCCGCAGCTCAAACTACCACATGTGAAGTTACTACAGCTGCACAAACAACCCGGGAATCACATCAGACCAACACAAACCAGATGATATGGTCCAGAACACACATATGAAATGTGTTTTGGACGTAACACAAGTAACGTAATCAGATTACTTTTTTCCAGTACCTACTAAAGTAACATATTTTTAATTTAGATGGAAGTATCGGAGTTACTTTTTCAAACAGGTAACAGCAGTTACTTTGTTTCCATGTATTGAGTGACAGCTCTGGTGTTGCCATGGTGACAGAAATCAGGAGTAAGTGCAGAGCGTTGTGTGTGAACATGATCTTACTGTAGTTCTAGACTCAATATCAACATGTGTTTACTCATCTCACTGCACAAAAACACATTCACTATTTCTCAAAATGAATAAAAATGATGACATAATTAAATAGATGACACAAATATCCTTTAAGTATTTATTCACACTATTTATTCACACACTGCTGCTGACCTTCAATAATCCAATTCAACCAGACTTATAAGCAAAAATAACTTTAGACAAGCATGACATTTGTGTTTCTTTCTTTTTTTTTATATGCTGAATTTGCTTCTTTTTTTTATATATCAAAAACAAACAATCATACCCAGTCAGGTTGTAAAGTTGTTTTAGGAAGTAGCGTTACATTGTAATGCATTACTTTTAAAAGTAACTTTCTTGGTCTTTTTATCCATACACTCTTAAAAATAAAGCTTTAAAAGGAGGTTTTTGCTAAAGATCAATTTAGGGTTCCCCAAAGAACCTTCAAGTGAGCAGCTCTTAAAATAACCTTTTTTCTTAGTGTATAGAACATTTAATAATCTAAAGAACCTTACACAAGGTTATTTTTGTCGAAAGAAAAGTTTCTGAGGATGTTAAAGTTTCTTCGTGGAATCACTGGTGCGATTAAAGAACCTTTTTTTTTTTTTTTTTAGAGTGTAGCAAAGAAAAAATCCAAAAGAGGTTTTCACCTCTTTTTCTATAGAAGAACCATTTTGGGTTCCACAAGTGTGAAGAACAATGAAGAACGTTCTTACTGTATGAAGAACCTTTTTGTGGAATGGAAATTTCCCATGGATATTAAAATTTCTTCATGAAACCATCAATGCCATTAGAGACTGAGAGTGTTTTCCTCATCCTTCACACTGAAAAGATGTAAGATCCCTTTAATAATTTAAAATAATTTTTAAATATTTAGATAAATAATATTAATTCTCAGAAAAAAGTCTAATTTAAATAAATTGAATGAATAAACATATTGCTGCTGCCGCTGCCAAGATGTAAGCAATGCATTGCTTTATTATAAAAAAAAAAAAAAATGCAATGCAAGAATGCTTGATAAAACTGATCAAATCAGTCAAATCTAATTGAGAGAAACACGTTTGATCACAAACTTTGGTTTCCAGTAATACAGTTCAGTCGTTCCAACTCAAACGTGCTGAAATCAGGAGGCAACATCCACTTTTATAACTCATCCGAGACCTTTTACGCTGCAAATATCACTGAACAATAAAATCAAATCCAGCACATTCATCTTTACTCTTATCAGATGAGCTTTATTGCTCCAAACAATTACTGTCCAATCACACGGCAGATAGGCGGAGGAAGTGATGTCACCGGCGGGACAGTGAAGGATGAAGGCGTGTCAGGATGAGCGATTGGGCCGCTGCGGGTGACGAGACCTGACGGCCCTAAAACAGAGCCGCAATAGTGTTTACTGGCTTATCTGGAAACATAAACCCAATAACACCAACCTCTCCACACCATTTCATTATAACGTCGTCTAGAAGTTTCTCAAGACTTTCTGCTGTTTGCAGGAGTTTAGATCACTCCAGTGTGAATTTAGAAACACTGAGTTTATATATTTTCCATTTTAATTTTAATAATTTTGTTGTGTGTTTTTCTCATTTATATATATATATATATACACTGAACAAAATTATAAACGCAACACTTTTGTTTTTGCCCCCATTTTTCATGAGCTGAACTCAAAGATCTAAGACTTTTTCTATGTACACAAAAGGCCTATTTCTCTCAAATATTGTTCACAAATCTGTCTAAATCTGTGTTAGTGAGCACTTCTCCTTTGCCGAGATAATCCATCCACCTCACAGGTGTGGCATATCAAGATGCTGATTAGACAGCATGATTATTGCACAGGTGTGCCTTAGGCTGGCCACAATAAAAGACCACTCTAAAATGTGCAGTTTTATCACACAGCACAATGCCACAGATGTCACAAGTTTTGAGGGAGCGTGCAATTGGCATGCTGACTGCAGCAATGTCCACCAGAGCTGTTGCCCGTGAATTGAATGTTCATTTCTCTACCATAAGCCGTCTCCAAAGGCGTTTCAGAGAATTTGGCAGTACATCCAACCGGCCTCAAAAAATCGTCTCATAAACATGCGACTCCGGCTCCGGGTCAATCGAGAGAGAGAGCGAGAGCGAGAAAGAAAGAAGCTGGTGATTTCAAATATCAACATTGGCTACCAGAAATCACTTACTCTGCCTTTAAAGTTTGAAAATTGGGATAGAAGTTTAATAGAAAGAAAACAATTGGAATTTGCAAAAAACATTCTAAGGGTAAACAGAGGCACTTCTAGCAATGCCTGCAGGGCTGAACTGGGCTTATACCCCTTACACATTGAAATACAAAATAGAGCTGTTCAATTCTGGCATCACCTGAGTCAATCTGACATTCAATCGATTCAATATACAGCCCTCCTCGCCAATGAATCCCCCACAGTGTCTCATCCTCTAAATACACTCGTGCTTCAACTAATGAAGGAAACTCAAGCTGAGTCTGACTCCAATCACAACCCCAACATTCATAAAGACTTTCAAAATATCGGCTCGGTGACCACGACTTAGAAATAGAGAAAGGAAGATATAAAAAATCCTGGATACCGAGAGAACAGCGGCTATGCAAGCACTGTGACTTAAATCAAATAGAGGATGAGAAACACTTTCTTCTTGTCTGTCCCAAATACACCACTACAAGACAAATATTCTTCCACAATTTGAAGTATTGAATTGTTCATTTTCTTCTCTGGATGACTCAGTGAAACTACGCTAAATGTCATGCCAATAAAGCACCTTGAACTGAACTGAACTGAGAGAGAGAGAGAGAGAGCGAGACAGAGAGAGAGGGAGAGAGAGAGACAGAGACAGAGAGAGAGAGAGAGAGAGAGAGACAGAGAGAGAGAGAGAGACAGAGACAGAGAGAGAGAGAGAGAGAGAGAGACACAGAGAGAGAGACACAGAGAGAGAGAGAGAGAAACAGCCCTCCTGCAGGCGGCCGCTTTTACACACTCTCTATTATTCATACTGACAATATAATATAATCACTATTTTGTTTTATTGTAATCTTACTAGTGCATTGTCATCTCATGAGTGATTTCATGTTAAATATTTAATAAATTCAAATGAGCAACAGCCCACATATAAAATTAAATGTACTGTTGCAGATTTTTGGACGTGGTCTTTGGAGAAGCACAACATTTTCACCATCATATATGGACTATACTGGATTAAACATTTGACTTTTAGATTTTATTCAGTTTATTAAAGGAACAGTTACCCTAAAATGATCAATCTGCCATCATTTATGCTCCCTAAAGTCATTCTGACCCTGCATGACTTTATTTCTGCTGCGAAACACAAAAGATGTTTTGAAGAACATTAACGTCCAAACACCTTTGGACCCCATTGACTTCCACGACACATTTCAATTTTCAAAATATATATTTTTTTATGTTTTGCAGAAGAAACACACGAGGGAGAGTAAATGATGATCATTTTAAGCGAACTGTCCCTTTAAGAAATTATTTTTTTTACTTTCTCTAATGAAATTGTTTCAAACTAAACCTGTTTTCTTGTGAATATTGTTTTAACTGATGATCAATTAATAGGTTTTTCTATGCCACGTCCATATTTTGTAAAATCCCTTTAATTAACAAAAGCCTCAATGACATCTTCCTCCAGGAAGTGACATCATTTTGGAGGGAAAACAGCAGCACACATCATTTGTATGTTTTATCAATGGTTCTGATGAATTCTCTGAAAGGTTTTGTGTCTCTCTACATTTGTGTTATTGTTGTCCAAATTGCGCAAATCAGTTTGATTATATATATATATAAAAGGTTGAAAATATGAAAATGAACTTCAAGCTGAGTTTGAGTGCTTCACTGAAACAACATTAATTCTATCAACATCCTGTTTGTGTAAAAAATCAAGTATTAATAAAAATTAAGTTTTCTGACAAATATATGTTTTTAAATTTCAAAGAAATACTTAAATGTGCAACTCAAGCCGATTCCGAGTTGGAAATGTACTGAAAACACAATCATCTACAAGCATCCCAGTGTCGTGAAGCCCAGGAGCGCAGGAGAAATGACTCTCATATGCAGCGGATAACTGGAGAGGTTTCCTGAGGCTCATCTGAACGCAGGAGAGCTCATCCATTGACCAGACGCACAAAACATCACGACTGGTTTTCTCCAATCACCCGAGGCCAGGTTCTGCATTACGGCTCCAGAAACGGCCCGATCCTCTCTCATCTGTGGCTCTCGCTCCGTGTGTTTAAGGCAAGGTGACAGAGCCACGCACAAGAAAAATCCCGTAATTTCCGGATCCGGACGGTGGGCATTTCTCCCGAGGAGAAACAGAGATGAACTCTGACAATCCCTCCACCCCTACAGCGGCCTGCGCACAAGATTACGATATTTCTCCTGAAAGCTCTTTTAGCGAAGAGCGCAGACGCAGCACTGCAGGAGGAGGATCTGTCTCCTGTTATTAAACACGCGACACACGCCGGTCACAGATACCTCTGTAATATGGGTCACAAACACATGCGTCTCCGCTGGCCGCTCCATGGGCTGATGCCTGATGTCAGCGCCGTTCCAGGGTCACGGATTGGCTGGCAGGCTTGGACATGTGACAGCACTGAAACTGTCTAACTAGATACAGAGAGACAGACTGAGTTAATCGGGTCACCTGTCCAGACCAAGATCAGAAATAATACTGTTAATAACATAAAGTACTAGATGGCGCAGTCCAATAGGTTCTAACTCAGTCTGATATAATCACACCATTACTCACATGGTGCAGCTGATTGGTTACTTTTCACATCAGCAGCCAATGAGCTCGCTGCTTAACATTCAAATACTCGGCTCGTGCTCGCTGTAGCAGTTGCAGCCCTCCTCCTTCCCCAGCTCCACCTGTATAGATCTGCTATGGGCTGATTGCATGCATGTTATATGCAGAGCTGGGTAGTAACTGATTACATGTAATCTGGATTATGCAATCAGATTCCAAAAATTAAAGTAGCTGTAATTAGATTAAATTGCATTTTAAAATATTTGTAATCAGACTACAGTTACTTTTTTCTTGATTACATGATTACATATTATCCACTCAATAGCAATAAATGTATTCATAATTTACTGATTCTCGCTAATTCTTCTTTTATTTATTTTTTTATTTTTTTATTCGTATTATTTACATGTAATGCAGTGATTCCCAAACTTTTTTCCAAAAATTAAAGTAGCTGTAATTAGATTAAATTGCATTTTAAAATATTTGTAATCAGACTACAGTTACTTTTTTCTTGATTACATGATTACATATTATCCACTCAATAGCAATAAATGTATTCATAATTTACTGATTCTCGCTAATTCTTCTTTTATTTATTTATTTATTTTTTTATTCGTATTATTTACATGTAATGCAGTGATTCCCAAACTTTTTTGGGGGGATATATAAGATATTTACTTATACCCCCAATATTTTAAAATAAATATTTTAATAATTAGGTATCACATTTGCATGTTCACGGTTCTCTGACATCGGTTAATGGTCACATGACATGCAGGTAAACAAATAAAATATTTAAATGTTTTAGTAAGTGTTTTATTTTGACTGATGTTATTTCAATGTGATTTATTTTAATTTTGCATTTTTATGATTTAATTAATTATTTGCTTTTCATTAAACTCACAAACACTCAGTTTCCTTATGATGCACATCTGTATCATATGAAATATGGGAGAAATTGTTACTGGGTCTTTACCTATCTATATTAAAATAGCATTATTTAGAACATTTTATATCATTACATTATTTATTTTTTTTGTATCTTTTGCATGTGAACACAAACCAGAAAGACATTTATTCAGACAACAGCCACTGTATAAAGACAGTAGATTTAAACTGAAAGATTGTATTGTGTTGAGTAGGTTACATAAATGTCAGTTCTGGGTATGTTGGGTATTTGACACATTCATATGTATTTGTAATCAATTAATTAGAACTTCTGTAGCATTTTTTTTTTTTTTTGGCTGTTTCATTTATTTTATGTTTCTTAACTCATTTTTGAATTTAGCTGTAAAGCCTGCTTAGCTGTAAATATGCTGTTTAGTTTAACAGCTTACTCATATTACAACAGTATGCAGCTCTGTACATTTTCACTTATGCATTTAGTAGACGCATTTAGTAGTTTACAAAAGAACTAAGCAATTTTTTAAAGAATTGTAGAGGTTTAAAGTTTTGTGTCTGTACAGAAAGTGACTTTGAAAAATAAACACAGCACTTGAGTATAATATGTGACAACTAGCCCCGCTCTCCTCTTATCTGAGCCAGTAAATCGGTCCAACAAGTTGACCTACAAACACCAGAAAATACATGAATGCAGATTTGCTAGAATAAAGTAGATGATTTGACACGAGTAGATCTACCGATAGAAGGATGATTCCAGAACATCTGAAATATGAACATGAATCATGTTGAAGATCTCAGAACTAAAGCAGAGCATTGGTTTGATGGTGCTGTTCTGACTCCTGCTGGACACTCACTGCACTGCACATTCACCACCACCTTTGATCAGTGTGTATGTGTATGTGTGTGTGTGTGTGTGTGTGTGTGTGTGAGCTCAAGGTCACGGCTGGTTTTATTTCCAGCATGTCTGTTTTTTGCTCTGTGTCTCAGGATGACAAGGTAAAACACACACAAACACACAGCAAACGTGCTGATCAAACACAGCAGACACATGTAGCAGGAAATAAACAGAGAATAAGCCCTCCAGTGACACACACACACACACACCTTCTGCTCAGCAGGCGTTTGAGCTCCGGATGTTTCTTGCGATCGGTCAGTCTGAAGTCGCTTGGAGCCAAACACACGGGCAGATAAAAATAGTCTGAGATTTTTCGGTGTCAGTGTCAACAATCTGTCAGACTGTCAGACACCTGGTTACGACCCCCATCACATCACATGGCCATCACAGCGGCGGCTTCAGGACAACTCCAACACTGAGAAAACACTCAACCACTCAAACCTGAGTTAGGTTATTTGTTCAAATAAGAATGTTTTCCACACAACAACAGTTCGGAATTACCACAGCTGTCCCAAAAACATTATAACAGCATATGAACGCATAACTAGTGCACTATATCCCAAGTGTGTGATGCTCTGTGAGAGAAACATAACCAAATGGAAGTCATTCACTGAAAATCTATCCCCTTTATATCCATCTTATTTTAATTTCTTGCAATTGTGCAAGACTTTCAATTCATTAGCTGCTAGGCC
>NW_015625999.1:96885-105116 GCF_001515625.1 Sinocyclocheilus rhinocerous | reverse complement strand
CAATTCATTAGCTGCTAGGCCCGTGAAGAATTTATTTTTTTTTTGTAATGTGCAGTAAACAATAAAGCTATTTGACCTCCAAACCAGTGTGTTTGTGACTATGACAAAAAAAAAAAAAGATCTTTGCAATATCAAGCAGCATAACTTTTTGTACAGCTAGCATAACTGAAAGCGAATAACACCGGAAGTCTCGCACATTCAGTTCACTAACTGACTTTGAATTACCTTACAAATAAGGTGGATACTATATGTACTATTAAGTGTTTACATTTGCATTTTTTCTTCATTCATGCATATATTTATATTTTCCTTTTTTCAATAAAAGAAAGAAAGAAAGAAAGATCTAAAGTGTTTACACTGTATGATGTATGCTTTTTTGTGCACTAATTAGTTGGTCCACAAGGTGGCGACACTGGTCCAAAAAAAGCGACGAGCGCTTGTCTGAGGGAATTAAAATATAAATTTAACTCTAGTTAAGTAGGAGAACAAAGTTGTTTTTACGTCATAACTTCTGGAGAGAAACAGAACACACTGTAGAAAGATGAAACTCTCTAGTGCGCATGAGATTGAATGTGCATTCATTGAATGAGCACTGTGCGATGTCCGAACTGATTGCACTATATTCTATGTATAATCGTTTTCTTAAATTCATTTTAAACTTCTTAAATCAATTGTTTTAATCATTTTCAATGTTTTTAAATTCCTTGTTTTATTGTTGTGATTATTTTTTTTCTTTTCTTTTATGTAAAGCACTTTGAATTACCATTGTGTATGAAATGTGCTATACAAATAAACTTGCCTTGCCTTGCCTTGCATGTGCGGAGCGCTTGTGTTTTCGAAACGCTGAATCATTTGAACCAGTTACTTCGCAAAATGATTCACTATTTCGAAGCGCTCGAAACGCCACACGCTGGTGACGCCTGCTGCTCAAACCTTTTACAAACCAATTGTAAACATTTTATTGAAAGTGTGATCTATTAAATGCAATTAACTAATCATCAAATATTATTAAGCAGTGTTACTTTTAAAAGTAATGCATTACGATATTGTGTTACTCCCTAAAAAAGTAACTAATTACGTTACTTGGTTACTTTTATGGAAAGTAATGTGTTACGTTACTTTTGAGTTACTTTTTAAATTGGGCGGGGCTTGTTTGTTTGTTTTTAATATAAAAAAGTTATTCTTTTACAAATGTAAAAGCCCTTTCACACCAAAAGTGAAGTGAATATGCCTCAGGCTGAAGGAAATGTAAATTCACGTCTGTACAGTAGAGGGCGCAGCTCAAACAAACTCCATGAAGAATGCAGGAAAGTTCAACACTTCAGCAATAACTAAAATGAAACACAAATATGTAATTTTTGCTTAATATGGTTGAATTGGATCAACGAAGGTCAGTAGCGAAGACATCGGTTAATAAAACGGGATTAAATACACAAATTATATTTGTCTTATTTAACATATTTAATTATAGCACGTTTCTATAATATTCTGCGTTTGCATTTGATTTCATTTTGAGGAATGCTGAATCTGTTTTTGAGTTAATGCATGTTGATATTGAGTCTAGAACTACAGTAAGATCATGTTCACACACAACGCTCTGCACTTACTCCTGATTTCTGTCACCATGGCAACACCAGAGCTGTCACTCAACACATGGAAACAAAGTAACTGCTGTTACTTATTTGAAAAAGTAACTCCGATATTTCCTTCTAAATTAAAAAGTAATGCATCACGTTACTTAAAAAAGTAATCTGATTACGTAACTCACGTAACTTGTAATGCGTTACCCCCAACACTGCTATTAAGTATGAAGTGTTTGTATAATATGTGATATTTGAAGCGTTTTTTTTGTTTGTTTGTTTGTTTGTTTTATGAAGGTCTTTAAGAGACTACTAAATACTACTAGAAATTGATAAAATTGTATAAAAGTTTGATCGCAACATATAATCATTGCTGTTAATAGTGTTCACCATCTGTTTGATTACGTCATCAACTGACTGCATGAATTTTACCGTACATTTCTGCCGTATGGACATCAACTTCACCACTGATAAGCTACTACTAAATATAATGTAGAAACTTTCATTTTCTATAAAGCTGCTTTGCAACAATTTGTATCGTGAAAAGCGCTATACAAATAAACTTGAATTGAAAAGTTTGAATTGAATTGATTAGATAAAATAATCAGTGAACAGTTCCTAAATGAACCATTTTGAACGTGTTAGAAACCTAAAGAACCTTTTCTGCATTTTGAAAGGTTCCGTGGATGTTTAAGGTTCTTCATAGAACCATTGAAGCCAAGAAAGAACCTTTATTTTTAAGAGTGTAGACACTGGTTCGAATTCACTGCAGATCGCCTCCTAGTGGCTCTGTGGAGCTGGAGAGTCAAGTAAAACATCTTCTAAACTTCCAGTGTGAAAATAACATCTTAGGGTTTGAACGACATGAGTGTAAATAATGAGCGTGTTTTAATTCTTTAAAGCAGATCAGGCATGTGTCCGCAGACAGCAGGTCATTCTGCTCTAACGACTCAACAACAACAAATAACGCACAGAAAGATCCATCTCCTGTCCCCTCTCGTCTCGTCAGCACAGGGTTTTAATTACCCAGAGTCCCGAGCGGCTGAACGACACTCTCGCAGGTCAGTGCGGCCCACCCTCATCATTAATTACTGCGGACCTCGTCACGCTGACCGCAGACGTGTGTCATTAGCCAGAGAGTAACATATGAAACATTAAACGTGCTCGGCGCCGCCACAATCCAAACATTTCATTTGTTCTCAATTATTCATTTCTTTGAAGGTTCAGAAGAGTCGTTAATATGGAAATCAGCTCACATGCTAACGAGCTCTTGCTATCTGATTTGGGACACATCACTGGAGCACACTTAACAGATCACTGCACTCTTTCTTTCTTTCTTTCTTTCTTTGTCTACAAAGCTCAGAACTATTCAGATATATACATTAAAATCCACATGAAACAACATTCACAGTCCGTTTTATTTAATGTGATGTATTTCTGAGTGACTGGCGGTGATTTGGTGATTCCAATACTAATGTCTCTTTGTAAAATATATCATTATTTGATATTGTAATTATATTTTAGGCCTTTATTACATGTAACCAGTTAACCAATGTTAGATTGGACCTGCATAAAAAAAAATTAAAAATGCACAAGAGCTGCATTACCTACAAACTACGTCCTAAATCACGCACAAAATAGCTATTTCACTATGGGTTAACCTTAACATTAACTAGTAACCTGTGTGGCCTAGATTACATGAGCATAAAATTAATTAATGTTTGTTTGTATTTACGTACAGTACAGTTCAAAAGTTTGGGGTCAGTAAAATTTCAGTTTTTAAAAATACATTTTTATTCATCAAGGATGCATTCAATTGATCAAAAGTGCCATTAAATACATTTATAATGTTACAAATAGATTTCCAATTCAAATAAACACTGTTCTTTTGAACTTTATATTCATCTGTGAATCCTGAAAAACACAATGTATCACCGTTTCCACAAAAATATTGTGCAGCACAACTGTTTTCAACATTGATAATAATCAGAAATGTTTCTTGAGCAGCAAATCAGCATATTAGAATGATTTCTGAAGATCATGTGACACTGAAGACTGGAGTAATGATGCTGAAAATACAGCTGCGCATCACAGAAATACATTACAGTTTAACAGATATTCACATAGAAAACAGTTAGTGTAAATTGAAATAATATTTCAAATTTTTTCTGTTTTTACTGTATTTAAAAAAAAATAAATGCAGCCTTGGTGAGCAGAAGAGACTTCTTACAATAACATTAAAAAATATTACCGACCCCAAACAACAACAGACCCTTGACCTCTGACCTGCAGCCGCGGCATAATCCGCACCGAATCAAACAAGAGTCCAGAAGCTCCAGAAAACTCAATCATATTTACTAACATACACGAACTGTGCTCTAACACATTTAAACCCAGTATTGAGCAGTATTTGTCTGACAGCAGATATCCTGGACGCAGACGGAGGAGGCTGCTCGTTACTCTAAAGAAGGTTAATCCATTTAACTCCTGCATATTGATATGCCAATTACATCTAATTGAGGAGGAGGCATCAGTCAAGGTAATAGTGCAGAAAGAGTGTCGGCGCGCATCGGGCCGCGGGAACACGTGTAAGATCGTCTCTCCTAATTGGGCCGGAGCGACTCGGGCAAACGCAGTGAGCTGTGCGACTCCAGACCAGACACATCCCATAATGCACCTCACCTCCCCATGCTGGGCCTTGCCTGAGCGTGAGGGAGAGGACGGGACGGGACGGGACGGGCGCTCAGGAATATTCTGTCTGGAAGCGGCTGGATCAGAGAATGAAGCACAAACAAACCCAGGAGAGATCTGTAGAGTCTGTTCAGAACTCTTCTGCTTTCAGTATTATTGAGATACTGTTATGGTGTTTATTAATAGTTTGAATTCGTTTTTAGTCATTTTTGTTTTATTTTGCATTTTTATTTATTTTGTTTTAATATGTATAAGATTTATTCATTTTTATGCCTGTTTGAGTTATTTTAGTACATCAAGTATTTTAGAATCATATAGGATTATTTATATTTATTTAAAATTAGTTTTTAGTTTTATATTTTCCCTTTACATTTTCATTTTTGTTTTAATTTGGTTTTGTCATTTTTATTTTGTATTTTTATTTATTTTGTTTTAATAAGTCTATATAGTATTTATTCATTTTTATGTCTGTTTTAGTTATTTTAGTACATCAAGTTAAACTAAATGAAAACGAGTATTTTAGAATCATTGAGATACTACTGTAGGGTTTTTTATATTTATTATAATTATAATTATGTTTTTTTATTTTCCATTTTAGTTATAGTTTTAGTAATTTTGTTGTGTTCCTAATTTTTTTGACAATAATCTTTAGAATTTTTTATTAACAATAATAATATTTTGATACATTTGACATTAATATGTGCATATAGTTTTTTTGTCAATTTTATTTAAGTTTTAGTTATTTTAGCACATCAAGCAAAACTAAATGATAATGAGAAATAATAATGAGAATGAAACATTTTGGAATCAATAACAAAAGTATTTGTATTTGTTTATTTCAGTAAAAAAAAAATTATTTATTTTTTTTAATTATTTTAGTTTTAGTTAACTATAATAACCCTACTCATTACTTCATACAGACAGCTACTTGTTTTAATTTTTATTTTTTTTGTATAAATATTTGGACAATAAATATTTTGGCTGCATAGTATTTTTCAGTATTTGTGAACATAATTAATCTGTACTGTCTCTGCCAGCTGTTGTAAAATATTTTATCATGCAGTGAGGTCGAAATTAATTGCAACACTAGTTATAATGCAAAAAATTGTGACTGAATTGAAAATTGTAAAATCATGCATTACAATTGTGCTTGTGTTTCAGTTAATTTTGGAAAGTTGTAAAGAGTGCAGCAGATTCAATGTGAAGTCATGATTGCAGCTCGTGCTGAAGTCCAATTATGACTAAATGCAGACGAATGTCATCATGCAAACTTGGCGGCATCCGGAGAGACAGACACGATTAATGGACTTGCATCAAAGTGTCAAAGTTCCTGCATTACAAGACAATAAAACCTGTTCAGCAAACATTTGCAGAGACATCCGTGTGTAAAACACGGTAAATGATCTTCTAACTGGTCTTCATACACATGCTAAACAAATACTCGCATTGCATCACAGAAACCATCCTCAGCTTGACGAGTTTCTCTTCGTAAGTCTTTGTGGAAGACTGGAGATCTCCTGAGAAGAGCAGAGCTGTGATGAATTAAAGTGCATCGGGATTCATTCAGAGAGTGAGAAGAGACTCAAATAAAGTGTTCAAGTCATCTCAGAGACCCTCAGGTTTAATGAATCTTCTGAACACACTCTGAAGGACAAACGTTTTCTCACGAGGGGCTTGTTTTACGGTTTACTAATGAATAACTCACTCCAGTGCAAAGTACGGATGACTGTTTCACGGTTCTCGTGTGAAAAGATGCTTTGCTGAAATTTTAAAACTTGGTTTCATTATTTTATTGCACCGAACACATTCCTGTACTGCTTTTGAGCCAGATATCAGTCCATTATGTCAACATCAAAAAAATAAAAATACATTTTTAAAAATACTAATTTAATATTTAACACGCTGGCAAATTAAAAAGGAATATCTATTTGTCATACTTTACATTATTGATGTAATGCCTAACTTGAATTTAATTTGTGATTTTCACATATTTACATTTAATTCGACAAAAATTATAGAATTTTTTATTTTATTTTTTCTCGGCTAGTTATTGGTTATCGGCCATAACACAAAAGTAATAATTGGCTTATCTGTATCAGATGGAATTTTAGTAAAATTGACTTAGTTTTTAGTTTTATATTTTCCCTTTTAAATTTAAAGTTTTAATAATTTTTCTTTGTGTTTGTCATTTTAATGTCCCTGATTTTGTTTCTGATATGGTTTATTGTTTCTGTGATGAATTAAAGTGCATCGGGATTCATTCAGAGAGTGAGAAGAGACTCAAATAAAGTGTTCAAGTCATCTCAGAGACCCTCAGGTTTAATGAATCTTCTGAACACACTCTGAAGGACAAACGTTTTCTCACGAGGGGCTTGTTTTACGGTTTACTAATGAATAACTCACTCCAGTGCAAAGTACGGATGACTGTTTCACGGTTCTCGTGTGAAAAGATGCTTTGCTGAAATTTTAAAACTTGGTTTCATTATTTTATTGCACCGAACACATTCCTGTACTGCTTTTGAGCCAGATATCAGTCCATTATGTCAACATCAAAAAAATAAAAATACATTTTTAAAAATACTAATTTAATATTTAACACGCTGGCAAATTAAAAAGGAATATCTATTTGTCATACTTTACATTATTGATGTAATGCCTAACTTGAATTTAATTTGTGATTTTCACATATTTACATTTAATTCGACAAAATATTATAGAATTTTTTATTTTATTTTTTCTCGGCTAGTTATTGGTTATCGGCCATAACACAAAAGTAATAATTGGCTTATCTGTATCAGATGGAATTTTAGTAAAATTGACTTAGTTTTTAGTTTTATATTTTCCCTTTTAATTTTAAAAGTTTTAATAATTTTTCTTTGTGTTTGTCATTTTAATGTCCCTGATTTTGTTTCTGATATCGTTTATTGTTTCTATATTTGTAATATTTAATATTTTAATATTTGTATTTGTTATTTTTTTATTTCAGTTTTAGTTATTTTAGTACATCAAGTGAATCTAAATTAAAACACATATTGCAGAATCATTAAGATACTATTATAGTTTTTTTATTAATATTTTGAATTACTTTGAATATTTTTTTATATCAATGCAAACTAAACCATTTGAACAGAATTATTTGTCTGATGAGCAAAGACTAATTTCAGCATGCATGTTAAGTCTACTTTTTAACTTATGAAATATAACAATAATTCAGATTTTTGGCACAGAATCCTTTGAAATCCCTCAGATCATTAGCTGATGTGAAGAAAAACATTTATTAGCTATTTTGCAAACAATTGCATATTAAACAGCAGCCAATAAAAAGACTTCAGACTTCACGAGGCACCAGTAGAACGCGCCGGTTGTCAGTGTTGGGCTCCGCTGGCGCTCAGCGCTGATCCCAGAGCAGTGATAAAGCGGTGAACATCGGTGAAGGAGTTGTAGAGCGGCACCGGAGCGACACGCAGCACGCTGGGCTCTCGCATGTCACACTGAAACACCAGACACACAACACACACTTACACACAGCCTTGACAGGTCTACGGAATCACATCACTGAAAGATAGTTTTGATTGGATAAGTGATAGTCAGATCTCATGATAATGGTGTGAGTTAAAGGGATAGTTCACCCAAAATCATGATTCTGTCATCATTTACTCACCATCACGTCATTGCAAACATTTTGTTCATCTTTGCAACATAGATTAAGACGTTTTTCATGAAACCTATCCTCCACTGAAAGTCCCTCACAACCAAACCTTTCAAGATCCAGAAATGTAATAAAAGCATCATAAAACAAATGAATCCATATGAGGAACCGATTTAAAGGGGTCGTATGATGTTGCTAAAAATAACATTATTTTGTGTATTTGGTGTAATGAAATGTGTTTATGTGGTTTAAGGTTAAAAAAACACATTATTTTCCACATACTGTACATTATTGTTTCTCCTCTATGCCCC
>NW_015625999.1:91632-96807 GCF_001515625.1 Sinocyclocheilus rhinocerous | reverse complement strand
AGCTTGTAACACTCCAAAGAGAAAGGAAAACATGAAATCGCATCATATGACCCCTTTAAAGCACTGATCAACACATATGCATGGATATAGTAAACATACATATGCATGATGTAGTACGATAGTTGTCGGTATGTTGTATCTGCGTGAGAACCAATGAGCTCTTATGTTTTCCATATGTGATTTGCTCTATGTGTGTTTGTATGGGAATAGAAGGTTAAATTAAATGTTCATCATAAAAAGCAATCTTATCTCTACACAAGACGGATTTAAACCGCTCAGTTCTGATGGATTAGTTTCATGAGGTCTTTATGATCTTTTTGGATCTTCAAGGTTTTGGTTACCTGGACTTTTAATGGAGGGAGAGAAACTTCTCAGGATTTATTAAAAGTATTTTAATTTGTGCTTCAAAGATGAATGAAAGTCATAGTGGTTTGGAACGACATGAGGGAGAGTAAAGGCCATTGCACACGGAGTCCGAAATTCTTAGCCGAAATTTTCACACGTTAAAAAAATAAATACGACCTCACGTTTACACGCTGCCTCCGAAACTTTCGTCCTGATCAATCAATTCGGATCGGGTTCGATTTTTTGCGTTTTTCACATCCGTAGCAAGCATGTTGAGAGGTGTTTTGACCATTCAGAGCCACCGTACAAGCGAATGCCAAAATCCAGAATGGCATCTGACAAGTTGATTCACTTCGTCTCGCAGCACAAAGCACTGTATGACAAACAAAGTGTGGAATACAAAGAGACGGAATATAAATATAAATATAAACTTTGAATCGATCGGGTTAATCCTGCAGCTCCTTGATAAAGAGGTGGAACTCTCCTTTCTCTCTACACAGTCTCAGTATTGGATGGACCCAATATTTCCTCTTTAAAAGAAAAAAAGAAATTTTTGGAAATATTGGGTCCATCCAAGAGAGGACAACAAAATCATCCTCACAAGACTTCATTTTGTATTATTTTGTGACTATTTTCGCAACTGATTAATTAATACGCATCGGACTCAGTGTGCAAGGTTTATGTGTGTGACAAATTTTTAAGATGACGAATACGAAAAAAAGGTATACGGAAATTTTGTACTCAGTCTGCAAAGACCTTGAGTCCGAAATTTTCGCATATTAAAAAATAAATACGACCTCACATTGTGTCAATCACATTTACACACAGCCTCCGAAACTTTAGTCCGTCATAAAAAAATTCGGATTGGGTTAGATTTTCTGCGTTTTTCACATCCGTAGCAAGCATTTTGACACAGTGTGCAAGGTTTCTGTGCGTGATGATAATGAATACGAAAACACGCATACAAAAATTTCAGATACAGTGTGCAAAGACCTTAAATGATGACAGAATGTTCACAAAAATAAAAGCGGAACGTACGGCGACTCCTCTCTTTTGCAGCTCCTGAAACACGGCTCTGATTGGACGAGAGAAGCACAGAGACAGCTGACAGCCTCTCTGCTCGGGGTCAGAGGGCATGATGATGTGGACAGAGGGTTTGTCGGGGTCTGACGGGTCTTTGCTGTAGTGATGTCTGATCAGATACTCCAGATACCCCGTCAGCAGCACAGACTTCCTCCTCAGATCCTTCATGCTCGTCCGGTTAAAAATCTGGACACCAGAAACTCAGTGCATCAACACAGAAAAAAGAATGAGACAATATATTCACCTACATGAATTAAGATTAATTCAAAATGTTGTACGAAGGCTGTCGTTATGTTGTTCAAAGGTTGTCGGTATGTCGTACGATGGTTGTTAGTATGTTGTACGAAGGTTGCAGTTATGTTGTACGAAGGTTGTAGTTATGTTGTACGATGGTTGTCATTATGTTGTTCAAAGGTTGTCGGTATGTTGTACGATGGTTGTTAGTATGTTGTACGATGGTTGTCAGTATGTTGTACGAAGGTTGCAGTTATGTTGTACGAAGGTTGTCGTTATGTTGTACGAAGGTTGTCGTTATGTTGTACGAAGGTTGTCGGTATGTTGTACGAAGGTTGTCGGTATGTTGTACGAAGGTTGTCGGTATGTTGTACGAAGGTTGTCGGTATGTTGTACGAAGGTTGTCGGTATGTTGTACGAAGGTTGTCGGTATGTTGTACGAAGGTTGTCGGTATGTTGTACGAAGGTTGTCGGTATGTTGTACGAAGGTTGTCGTTATGTTGTACGAAGGTTGTCGTTATGTTGTACGAAGGTTGTCGTTATGTTGTATGAAGGTTGTCGGTATGTTGTACGATGGTTGTTTGTATGCTGTATGAAGGTTGTAGTTATTTTGTACAAAGATTGTTGTTATGTTGTACGATGGTTGTTGGTATGTTGCACGATGGTTGTTAGTATGTTGCACGAAGGTTGTCAGTATGTTGTAAAATGGTTGTTAGTATGTTGTACAACAGTTGGCAGTATGTTGTATGAAGGTTGTCGTTATGTTGCACGATGGTTGTCAGTGTGTTGCACGATGGTTGTCAGTATGTTGTATGAAGGTTGTCAGTATGTTTTAAAATGGTTATTAGTATGTTGTACGAAGGTTGAAAATATGTTGTATGATTGTTATCAGTACATCGTCAGTATGTTGTATGATGGTTATCAATATGTTGCTGTCAGTATGTTGTAAGATGGCTTTCAGCATGTTGTATAATGGTTGTCAGTATGTCGTACGAAGGTTGTCGGTATGTTGTATGCAGGTTGCAAATATGTTGTATGATGGTTATCAGTATGTTGTATGACAGTTGTCGGTATGTCGTTAGATGGTTGCCAGTATGTTTTTATGAGTGCTTTGTGATGTCTGACCTCTAGACTGGCCTGTAGTGGACACACCAGTAAGATGGGCTGATTGGACAGACGGAATCCATTAACACCAGGCTGAAGCTTCATTTCTGCAGGAATATTCAAGTCATCCATGAACATTCAAGTTATTTTTTTAAATATATATATATTTTTTTTATATATTGCAGATATACTGGGACTGACTTTTGACAAAAGTCTATAAATAAAAGCATCTACAACATATAAAGCTGCTTTACAGAGTGTAATGCAACTACATTTGTGTCCACAGGATGTCAGCAGAGAGCAGGCCATGAGCTCTCACAATCCCACAAAACTTACAGTGATCACAATAATGTTTGTGTCAGTGACATAATTCTTATACCGTTGTTCATGAGGAATCTGGTCTTCAGGTTGTGTCCCCACCAGCCCGTCAGACTGACTCACACACACACACACACACTGCATGAGCATCTCATGAGCTTTATTTTATCTGTAAGCGTGTTAAAGAGCGTGTGTGTGATACTCACGTGGGTTTGACGCTAAGAGCGTGTTTCTCATGTATATAAGCTCCAGCCAGACCACCGGCCCCTGAGTTCACATACTGAATAAAACACACACTAATCACCACTAACAATGATGCACCACATATTCAACACTAATGCCATAAATATAAAACAACAATAAATAAAAATGAATTAATGAACATAACACAACACGGACACTGACCTTATAAGAGCACCAGCACGCAAAATCCACATTCCAGTCGTGAAGTCGCATTTCTGCGTTTCCTACGGCATGTGCACAATCAAACCCTACCAAACACCCCTGAACACACACACACACACATTCTGTGTGAAACATTTGAAGATCAGTGATTGTTGTTTTCCTGTTTATTACTGTGAAGCTGCTTTGAAACAATCTGTTCTTTGCATGAAGCGCTATAGAAATAAAGTTGACATTCTGAAACCAGGATTAAGGCATATGTGTGTGTAGAAAAAATGCTGGGTTGTATCTACCCAACTTTGGGTTAAATATGGACTAACCAAACTTTTGGGTTAAAAATATAATTTCAAAATTTAACACAGCAGTTGGGTTAGTCCACATTTGACCCAAAGTTGGATTGAAACAACCCAGCATTTTTTAGAGCGCATATGTGAGCCGTTTTTTATTTTTATTTTTTTCTAAGCAACAATAATAAAACAATAATAAACATTTATAATTAATAAAAATTATATTTATAGTAGAAGTATTTTTCCAATTTACTTTTCCCTATATGCATGTACAAAATCTATTTTTAAAATTAAGTTTTAATATTTTAAGCCACGAACAAAAGCAACTAAAACTGCAAACTTTGCATAAAATTTTTGAAATATTGCTTATTTTAGTATTAATTTCAGTGATTAAATGAACTCCAGTGAAGCATCATTAAGGATGTTGTCAATTCACAAATGTGATTTACAATATTAATCGACACTCTTTAAAATGCAATTTTAAAATATTCAGACATACAGATTAGGGGAGTAACGGTACACAAACATGACGGTTCTGTACGTACTGTACCTCGGTTTTGACATCACAGTTCGGTATGGTTTCGCTAAAGCAGGAGGAAAAAATACTAAACATATATATTTTTTTAATTAAACAATGTTTTACTGAACAAATTGCTCTTTCTTTAAATAAATTCAATTATAATAAAAATTCTTTAAATCTACCTAATAAAATATATTTTTAAAACATCTATAAAATACCTCAGCTTCTGCTCTAAACTATAAGTAGCCCTTTTATATTACTATTAAGAAGATTACAATTACAATTAACAAGAGAGCCCAGACTTAAATGTATTTACTATTTATTTTTAACTATAATAATCAACACTCAAAAAAAAAAAAAAAATTGTATGCAAACATGTACATTGCACTCAATGCAGTTTTTAAATTACCTTTTATATTATGCAATTTATATTTGTTGTTGAAATATAATCATTTACAAAGTGGCTGTCATAACTTGTTGCACACAAGAACTGAGTAATTTATACAGCGATATATCACGCCTCATCAAAGAGCACCAAAACTAAATTAATTTGTCTGAATTTCCTGAAAAAATTTTATCATTTCTTCTAAAAGACCTGTACCAAACATTTTCGGTACGAATACATGTACCGTTACACCCCTAATACAGATATATAAGTAGTTTGGGAGGATGGAGAGGTCAAACTTCTTATGCATCTATTAATCAATTACATCAACCCCAATTAGGGTTGCAAAGGGGCAAACCATTTCTGGTAAATTTCCTGAAACTTTCCAAAAATTTTCAAAATTTTCCTAAAGTTAAAAAAAAAAAAACACCTGCAATGTTTCCACAAATTTACCAGAAATTGTCCGCCTGTTTGCAACCCTAACCCCGATATGAGTG
>NW_015625999.1:81632-86632 GCF_001515625.1 Sinocyclocheilus rhinocerous | reverse complement strand
CTGGCGTATCTGGACCCGCCTCCTGGGTTTATAATGAGGGGCTGCAGGTGAACGAGACACACAGCTGCTGCAGCTCCACCAACTCAACAAGATGGTGAGTGACATCGCTTCCTTTCACTGGCTCTCTATTCGTATCTATTCTATTCTATTCTATTCTGTTCAGTGTCACAGTTGCTCAGAGTGATCCACAGTGACTTTTAGCTGTTTGTTGTGTTGAATCAACAGCATGAACTGATGAAATCACTGTTTCCTCTGGAGAATCTCACCGCAGCAACACTGTGATTGCAAAATGAAATGTCAAATGAATTAAGAAATTACTCTAAAGTTGAATTATTACATTATTAAGAAATAACATGAAATAATCCAGAATGGACTTGATATGACTTACTAATTATTACTAATTAACCTGAAAAATAAACCTGTAACTTGGAAACATCTGCACATTTTAATATCATGATTTCAAGGCATAGAAAACAGCCACAAAACACTTTAAATATAAGCTTTCCCCACACATACATGTGGACATCAGTGGGTTTCAAGAGAAGAGATTTCATAGGATTCAGCAGCACTTAAACTTCTCTTTTAAAGAGAAACGTCACACTCATGTGAGGCTGATCATTCACCTGCTCATCTGCATTGTTATATACATATATAAAAGCCATCTCAAATATAAAATGTGACCTTGGACCACAAAACCAGTCATGAGGGTCAATTTTCGAAATTGTGATTTATGCATCATCTGAAAGCTGAATATTAATAATCTTCCATTGATGCATAGTTTGTTAGGAGAGGACAATATTTGGCTGAGATACAACTATTTGAAAATCTGGAATCTGAGGGTGCAAAAAAATCTAAATATTGAGAAAATCATCTTTAAAGTTGTTCAAATGAAGTTCTTAGCAATGCATATTACTAATCAAAAATTACGTTTTGGTATATTTACAGTAGGAAACTTACAAAATATCTTCATGGAACATGATCTTTACTTAATATCCTAATGATTTTTGGCATAAAAGAGAAATGTATAATTTTGACCCATACAGTGTTATTGTTGGCTTTTGCTCCAATATACCCCAGCGACTTAACACTGCTTTAGCGCTCCAGGGTCACACATAACATCTGGAAATATAAGAATTATAAAAATGATACAAATCAAAACGATATTTGATTTTCTTCAAAGTCTCCTCACACCGTATCTATCATCAGTCAGAATAACCTGTGGTTTCAGGGTCTGAATGTCGTCTCGTGTTAGATCAATATTTGCTCACTGGGTCTTCCTGTTCACTTCTTTATGACTTTATTATCGGCGGTTTATCATTAACGTTGGGTTTGGCCGCTCAGATAACACATTCTGACTGACAACCGTTCCTCTTATCGACAGAATCGCAGGTTAAACAGTAATTTGATCTGAATACATCATCACTGAAGGATAAAGAGCATGTGAACCTCTCACAACTGTGTCCGTGTCTTATCTTATCAATTCTATTGTGATTTCAAACCCACCTGAGAGTGATGTCTTGAATCGTTCATGGTGTTGTCCTCCGTCTCTCTCAGGTGTTCACTATAAAGGACATGAGCTTTAAGGCCGGGATGGAGATGAAGATCACTGGAAAGACTAAACCAGGCTGTGAAGCGTGCGTACATCTGCTTTTCATCTTCGAGAAAGTCTGTTTTAAATCTGTTTGTGTGGTACATAAAACATGTTGCTGAGTTTATATCAGTTACTTTACTTTCATTGAGACACTATTATTATTTTTTGTTGTTTTGTTCTTGTTTGAATATTTAATTGTATATTCTATGCTTTCACGTCAATTAATTTTAGTTACAATTTTAATAATGTTGGGTATTTTTAAATGCTTATATATATATTTATTTATTTTTTTTCAGTTTTAGTTTTAGTTATTTTAGCACATCAAGTTAAACTCAATGAAAATAAGAAATATTGCCTCCGAAACCAGCTGAAATACAATAAGCTCACATTCATTTTATTTCAAATAACAAAAATTTGTTTTTTTATGGTTTTACTTTTATATGTATATATAGTATAATTGCATATAGTTAATTGCATATAGATTGCATGCAATTTACGTAGACAATGTTATAATGACACTAACAGTGTTAATTTAATGGCTTGTGCAGTGCAGTTAAATCAATAAGATTGCTAAATATGAATTATCCTTTAAACCCCACCTGAGCAAACCAAAGCAGGCAACAGTGGCAAGAAACCACTTTTATATATTATCCGTAGAAACTGTCCATGCGTGTCTCAAAGCATGCGTCTCTCTGTCCTCAGGTTCTCCATCAACATCGGTCACGACGCAGACACAGTCGCCCTTCACTTCAACCCTCGCTTTAACTCGAACGTCATCGTGTGCAACTCCAACCAGGGCGGCTGGGGAGATGAACATCACGAACCCTGCTTCCCCTTTCAACAGGGCGGAGAGTTCAAGGTGAGCGCCGGTGACCTCTGACCTTTGACCTCGCCCACACCGCAAACAACTCTAACCAGCAGCGCGGTCATGCATTCATGAGTAATCAAAAGCATTTAACAATCACATGTTAATCTAGCAGTGTTCTCTTGATTGGACCTTTTTGTGCTTCACAAGATTCTTTACTTTCATATTTCTGGGTTCCTGACATTTAAAGTCTAAATCTTGCATCCACACACTTTGCTGTTATCATTAATGCTGCTTCAGATGAAGTTTAATTCAGTGTTAAACCTTAATTAGTCCTTTATCTGTGTTCTTTGACCAGTTCTCCAGTGATTCCTGTATCTAGGTTAGTTGCCGGGCTTTAGTCTTTTGACAGATTACAGTAACTCATGACACAAAGAGTCATAAAGCATCACCCTTTGCACATATTAACCACTCAAGCAATAAACCGCCCGCCGCTCAGAGGTTTGAGGATGAATTATGCTGCAATCACTCGCTTGCAACAGCTTCTCATGTACTCTGTCTTAAAAGTCACATTTATAAATGTCACTGCATTAGATCACAAGTGTCATGACATTTACTATAATAAACATGTACGAATCCCACAATTCTGAATGTTTTCTTGCAATTCAGTTTATCTCACAATTTTGAGGAGAAAAGTCAGAACTACAAGATATAAACTCAGCATTGCAAGATGAAATGTTGCAGTTACCTTTTTTAGTTTTTTATCCCGTGGCAGAATTCTGAGGGGGAAAAAAACTGAGAATAGTGAGATATAAATTAATAATTCTGACCTTTTTCTCACAATTCCACTAGCAATTCCAAACAATTATCTTTTTTCCCCCACCATGTAGTAAAAATAATAAAGGAAGTTGCAACGTTTTATCGTAATTCTCTCATTCTCCCCTCAGAATTATGAGGAAAAAAGTCCAAATTCTGAGAAATTAACTCAGAATTGTGGAATATAAAACTCATTTTTGCCTCGAAATTGAGAAATACAAACTTTTCGTCTGTGGTGGAATTCTGAGGGGGAAAAAAGTGAGATATAAATAAAAAATTCAGACTTTTTTCTCACAATTCTGAATTTACATCTTGTCATAAAACGAACAAAAAAAAAAAAAAGGTAATTTTGACTTTTTATCTGGTTTTTTTTTCCCTCTCAATTGCGACTTTATATATTGTAATTCTCCCCCTCTTTTTTTTTTTTTTTTAAGTGATAAAAAAAGTCACAATTAACCGTTTTTTTTTGTTTGTTTTTTATCCTGCAGTAGAAACAAGCTTCCATATCTTATAGACAGACATTTGTAGATTTGAAATGCTAGATCAACAGCAACAGTACTGCAGACCGCATGTGTTTGTTTGTGGTTAGTTAGTGGATGAAGCTGCTCGTTACTATGATTCACTACACCTGTTAAAAGAGCTGACTTCATACAGACACTTGATCAGATACAGTGACGTTCAGACGTTTATAAGCGCAGCTGAAGCTGATGGAGTGTAAATCTCACCGTGTCTCTCCTCCAACAGCTGACCATCACCTTCAACAACGACAGCTTCTACATCAAGCTCCCGGAGGGCACCATGATGAGCTTCCCGAACCGCTTCGGCGATGACGTCTTCAAACACGTGCACGTGACGGGAGACGTGAAGATCAGCAGCATTAAGGTCAACTGAGCAGGCTGTGGTTCCTCGTGTGTCAGACCTCACTCCACTGAATGTACCAAAGAAAACCAAAGAGTGTCAAATAAATCCACTGACAGAATGTGACTCGCTGTTCTTCTGAGTGTTCTTGGGGTTTGAGGCGGTTCTCTTTCAGTGACGATGAAGCTGCAGCCGTAAAAATGTCAAAGCATTGATATTCAGTGTTTGGAAAAACTACTTTTAAATTCTAAATAGCTTGTAGTTTAGGAAGTTACAAATTCGTAGTTAATTCAGAAGGTATTCATTTTGAAATTAATTGTTTTTATAATGAATCGTTTACAGTAACTGTCTAAAACAACAAATTCAATGAAAGAAAAATGGAGTGAGACTTATGCATACAAGGTGTCTGCAATACCAAAATATGAAATCTCTATAACAGAGCATTCTCTAAATAATAATAATAAATAAATAATGAATTGCAATAAAATAAATGCGTGCAAAAAGTCAAAAGTAGGCTTTATCACCATCAACAGCAAATTACATACTTGATAAAATCACTAATTGCAGTTTCACTGCTCTGGTTTACAGTGACTATAGATGACGAGTTAAATTAAAGAACTTATGAATAAATTCCTGTGAAGACGATCTGAAATATAGATTTAGCAGATGAGAAAGCTGAATGCTATCAATCTGAGCCCAGTGTGTGAGTTCACATCTGTTAGAGAACTCCTCGATTCAGAGAATCATTTAGCAATGTATTTTTTTCTCGCTGTGCTACACATATGAGTTCAGTTCAGAGTTACGGGATCTTCATGATCATTTACAGAGCCACTCGAAAAGGCCGGAGCAGGAGCTGAGGAATGTGACGGACAGAAAACAGATTCCACACACACACACACACACACACACACACACACACTCATACACACA
>NW_015625999.1:52098-81555 GCF_001515625.1 Sinocyclocheilus rhinocerous | reverse complement strand
CACACAGATATATATATATATATATATATATATATATATATACGCATGCCTCCATAAGAGTTCAACAGCCAGTTGTCTGAATCATAATAGGTAAATGAACTTTATCACGCTTGAACTTTTTACTAAAGAAACCTCTGAAGAGACAATAAACGCACTCATAAATCATCTGCATGAATGAACTTTATAAGCCTACAGGTACAAAGAAATAAAAACAAGCACCATAAAGACTGTCCATCAGTGTAATATTCAAAGCTTAGAGCTACACATACAGACTCTATCCACCTTATTTTTTAACACAGAAGTAAGCTGTTTTCTGTCAATGTGTGAGACTTCCGGTTCATTAGCCTCTGAGGGGATATTACGAGAAGAATAACGAAGTGCAGTAAACGGAAAATGCAAAATTGTTCATAATTAACATAATACATTAAAATAATATGGTAAGACATACCAGACACATTCAATTTACAAAAATAAGGTGGATAGTGCAGCGCTTCTCTGGTCCAAAACTGGGCCTCAGGTCCGATCTGATGGGTCACAAACAGTTAAAACAATGATAAATGCAGATCATAAAATTCTAACCATTAACCAGTGAACTCACTACATAATGCAATAATAGTGAGCAATGTATGAATAGATAACTAATATAACACCTTATCAACTTTTCAAAAGGAAGAGAAAACACTTCCCAATTCTCATATCTTCTGCTGTTGATGTCAAAGGTTTGTGTCCAAGCAAATGCTACAGTACGTCTGTTACGTGATCACATGGTGAATTTTAACATATCAATATTAATATACATTAAGTCACTATAATCCATTTCTAGGTTAATCTTCCTGAAGAGTCAAACACTGACTCTGAGACATTTTCACAACATTGATCTGTTTGTTTTAGCGGCCCATCATGTTAACTTCTGAATCAACCAATCATGTGAGCTTGGGGCGGGGCTGTCTTTCTGGCTGACCAATGACAAGTGAGGGGGGAGTGTTTGAGAAACCTGTGTAGCGTCTGGACCAATCAGACACACCATTTTTCATTTGATTTAACAAATCAATTATTCATTAGATTAACAAACGTTCACAGACCCCTCACCCAATAAACATACTGGGTGCCAAGTTGTCTGTGAACAAGGCCCAGGACCCTGGTTACCATGGCAACCATGAAGTGTTTATGTAGTGTGTTAGACTAGTTTAAGTGTTTATGTAGTATGTTGGACTAGTTTAAGTGTTTATGTAGTTAATAAAGTCTTACTTGTATCACACTTGACGTTGGTCATTGTTTGCTCATAACTGCAGATTTATGCTACAGGCTCTGTGTAGAGTTGTACAGTAAGAAAGTTATTTCCCTTAACCAGGAAATTAACGTTCTTAGAATTGACAGACAGTTGACTCTGAGAGGTCAAGTAAATATCTACAGTGGATCTAAATATTTATAATTAATTATAACTAGTTATGATTAATTATTCATATTTCCCCATGAATGAGCTGATTCGCTACACCTGTTTTTAAAACAGTCGTTATCTTTGCAATTATGCTGCACTAGTGTTGCGAAATTACACATTTGTGTTGCTTTTGTACGATAAACAGTTTTGGTAATGTGTAAAGTCAAATGTAAAATACAGAACTGAAGCAACACCAGTTGAAATCTCAAAACAGTGGCTGGTTGCATAAACCGCTTAGACTAGTTTTACAAGTTAGTCATTTTGTTTTCACTTTAAGACTAGACATAACTTTAAATCAGTTACATAAAAATGTAGATTGGGCTAATTTGAATCTGAAAAGTAAGACTGATCACTACTGGACTAACTAGCTGGACAGACTAGTTCTTAAAATCATCTGAACCCTCTTCATTTGTGGGTCATACCTGCTACCTTCATGGTTAAAACTTTATTACTTTTTTTTTTTTTTCAGGAAAATCAATTTAATATATTTTTTAGAATTTTGGGAGGATTTTATGATACAATATTAATACAATTTTTATGAGCATATTTCCCATTAATTTCCTATGTCGGGCATTTTTTGACAGCGAAGGTACCAAGTGTTACTTTTTATTTTTCGACCCTTTAACATGTCCGAAGCATGTTCATACTTAAATTGATTGATTAATTAATTGTTATGGGTTCACATACAGTGCCTAATGTGACAAAAGTAACCAAGTTTCATCCCATTCCGATAAAGCAATTTTTTTCCCCATTCGTTTCCTATGTCTGTCATTTTTGACCATGAAGATATCAATTGAAGGTACTTTTTATTTTTCGACCCTTTAACATATCTGTATCATGTCCATGATTTGCAACAAAAGTCACCAAGTGTCATCACATTCCAATGAAGCAAAAAAATTCAAAAAAATTCCAAATGTAACATTTTCCGGTCAAAAGTGACCAAAAAGGCCCAGAGACACAATCTTAACATACTGGCTATGTTTATGAAACTGGACCCAGAATTTGTAACTCTCTCCTGAACTCATCCTATATGATCTTGGATAGGGTTGACCCCCGCGGCCGACCCCTGGTCCCCTCGACTCGCCCCTGATGACTGACCTCTCTGGGCCAGGTAGTCCCGGTAGTTGCGCGTCAGCAGCGTGTAAAGCAGCGGATTGACGCAGCTGTTTCCGTACGTCAGGCAGGTGACGAAGAAGTTGACGTAGGTGTGAGCGGCGGCCGACAGCGAGCGGAGCGACTCGGACGAGAAGAGCTTCGCCATCTGCCAACCCCAGAACGGCAGAAAACACGTCCAGTACGCCACCACGATGCAGAAGATCATTCCCACCACCTTGTGCTTCAGTCGGCGCCTGCGAACGGACGACGAGGATCCGTGAGTCAGGTTAGCCTGGGCGGCCCAGTAATGCCGGGCGAGACCCGTGTAGAGTCCCACCATCAGCAGGCCTGGCAGGAGCATGCTGGTGAAGAAGAGCGCGGTCAGATACGCCTTGAAAGCCTCGGGGGTCCATGTTGGGAAGCAGATGTGTTTGACGAGGCCCATCGTACTGGGACGTCCCTCGCGGAGACGGATCATCACCATCATAGGGAGCGTCAACACGAAGGCTGCCGCCCAGATTCCCAACGCCATCAGCCAGTGATTACGTGTGGTTGAGCGACGGGCTCGGAATGGAGCGGCCACGGCCCGGTAGCGCTCCAGACTCATGGCCACCAGCACAAACACGCTGGCATGCATGGTGAGCAGATCCAGACTCAACAGCAGCCTGCAGCCCATTTCGCCAAAGAACCAGTCGTGGGCGAAGTAGGTGCAGACTACGAACGGGATGGTGCCCAGATAGAGCAGATCCGCCGCCGCCAGGTTGAGGATGAAGACGTACATGGAGCCGGCACGCCGTAACGTGGCCGATCGCATGATGGCGAGGGTGTACAGGTTTCCCGTCATGCCCAAAACGCACATGATGACAAGGGTGGCGCCCAGGAGCGGAGTGACCCAAACTACTCCGCCACTTCCGGCTGCAGTGCTGCCGTTGGGTGAGTTACTCATCGTAAAAAGATCCGGGAGAAATATATCAATTCAAATGTTTCCTATAAAACAGAGCTGTATTGGTATCAATGGTTTCAAGAAGAACCTCTAACATCCATGGAATCTTTCCCTTGCACAAAAGGTTCGTTACAGTGAAGAAAAAAAAAGTGTTCTTCACATGAAGACAAAAATGGTTCTTTTAAGAATTGATCACTGAGAGCTTCCCAAAATCATTATTTTGTGGCATCACTGCTGTTGGACAATCGTAAGAAGATCCGGGAGAAATATATTAATGCAAATGTGTCCTAATAAAACTGAAGCTTTGCACCAAAGGTTCTTTATAGTGGAAAAAGTGTATTAAATGTTCTTCAAGTGAAGACAAAAGTGGTTCTTTTAAGAACTGATAACTGAAAGCTTCCCAAAATCATTCTTTTCTTGCATCACTGCTGTTCGGCGAGGATCTGGAAGAAATCAATTCAAATGCTCCTGTAAAACTGAGCTCTTGTTTCACTTCTTTATTAGCATTGATGGTTCCATGAAGAGCTTTTAACATCCACGGAACTTCTCCAAATGTTCTTTATCGTGGTTCTTTAGATAATTCAAACGTTCTTCAAATGAAAAAAACAGAACTGTTTACTGAAAAGTTCCCAAAACGGTCCTTCTGTGGAATTGCTGTGAAAAACACCTTTTGGAACGTTTAGTTATAAGAATGCTTTTACGGCGGAAAACAGACAGAGAAGCTTCTTCAAACATCACAGCACCAAATGAACACGGAGCAACAGAGTGACAAGTCCTTCTGTAACAAGCCCTAAACATACCCATGATCCAACTCAGGATTGTGGTAAAATAATCCTCCGTTCATGACCACACACATGTTCCTCTGATGCTCTTTGCTGTATCCATGCAGCTCCGAGCGTTTGCCTTCAGCTCTTTGTGTTCGGTTGCTCTATGCGTCTTTGTTTCTGTTGTGTCTGCAGGTTTCTCTGATGTCCGTCTCTTCTCTCTCTTTCTCTCAGGTGGGTGTGATGTGACGTTCAGCGTTTGAGCGTCTCTGAACACCCTGGTGCTGTTTCACACACCCCGATCATGAGCAGCACTCAATAATCTTCCATTCACACTCACGTTCGAACACATGTCCACTAATATCCTCCTCCAGCTCACACGAACAATCACAATCAGACCTCAAACACATGGTTAGATCAGTACTTTATTAAAAAGCTGCACTAAACCCTGAGAGATCATAACACTACAGGAAAAGACAATTCTGTCAAGATTTAGTCGCCCTCATGTTCATGCTTCAGAATCTTCTCTTGCAGTGTAGCTCTGAAATCTCATTTGTGGCCATGTGTGTTTAAATATTCTGATTGAACGGTCATGTGACACACTAGAACCAATGAGATTTGAGAGCTGCAGTAGATTTACAGTGACTTATATTTCAGTCTGTTCGGCACACAAACCATCATATGACAGAAAACCTCAAAAATACAGTGTTTCTTTTTTTTAATCACATCTTGTCATGTTGCAATATTTTTTCCATTAATCTACATATATATATAAACTTAACTTGAAAATCACAAATCTGGTTTTTGCTTTGTCATTATGGGGTATGGAATGTAGATTAATGGAAAAAAGATTGCAACATGACAAGATGTGATAAAAAAATGAATATTTTTGCAAGACACATGATGGATAGTTTTATGACACTTATAAGGTTTTTTGGTCTTTTTTGAGGCTAAATGTGGTCACTATAACCTGTTATTGTATGAAAAAGAGCAGCGTGAACATTCTGCTAAACATCTCATTTTGCAATCCATAGAATAAAGGAAGTTATACAGGTTTGGAACAACATTAGGGTGAATAAATGATGACAGGATGATATTTTTTATATTTTTTGACTGAACTGTCCCTTTAATATGTGAATGAAAGGAGGTTTAGAATTAGAGAGTTGACTTGAAGGGTCAGTGGTTAAATAACTTAATCCCACCACTAGATGGAGCCTTTAATCCTTATAAAAAATCAGATTTTAAAAAACAAGATTTGGTAGCAAACCAGTTTGTGGAAAACGCAGACATGCAAATATAATGTTATGGGGACAAAATACTCTTTGAGTTTCAAGATGTAATGATACAGAATCGTAGTACAGTATACAAACAAATACTTTGTGTAAAACAACTTAAAAACACAAACATCCGAGGCACGTGCTGTGAGATCCGTGGCGGGTCAGCTGCAGAGGTCACAGGTGAAAGGTCAGAGGTCACGCCGAGGGTACATCAGTGTTTGTGTTTGAAGTAGGCCTCCACTGAAAAACACAGCAGCACTCATGTTGTAGTGTTCACACTCGTGTGTGTGTGTGTGTGTGTGTGTGTGTTAGGGGTTGAATGACTTCAGATTTTTTAAAGTCGACATTTATGTGATGAAAGTCGAGTCGAAGTCGACTAGTCGCTGATGACGTCATTAATGAACAAATAAGCCTGGAGCATCGTCGTTATAGGTGTTCCGAAGACTCGAACACCTTGTGCACAGCTATGGCATAAGACACAGTGCTGCTCACATGGCTATTGCTACTATAACAGCTCATTTTTATCAGTTATTTTGCCTTTGGGTAGTTATATTTCTCACATATTTCAGCTCGTTCTTGCATGTGTGTGTGTGTGTGTGTGTGTGTGGTGTTACCTGTGTACTCCTGTGGGCTCATGCGAGTGTTCATGACTGCATTAAAATGGCTCATCCAATCCTTCTGCTCCATATCTGTTTCGCAGGTGAACAGGAAGCTGCGGTCGGGCGTTTCTATGGTGATGCCGTACTGCCACGTCCCGTTGTAGTGGGTTCCGGCGGGGAGTCCGATCGTAACGTGGTATCCGTGATCTCTGTGCCCCAGGAACACCTCGCCTTTAGCAAACGCATCCTGCCAGACACAAGAGAAACTGCTTTCAGATTTGACAAGTTCTCGTTCCTTACTGTTATTTTGGCAAACAGAGGCAAGTTATTTCTTACGATAACGGACATCATGCCACAAAACACATGAAATGTGCTGTATTGTGTATAATTTTCTCATTTCTCAATGCAATTT
Source organism: Sinocyclocheilus rhinocerous (assembly GCF_001515625.1). Lineage (NCBI taxonomy): Eukaryota > Metazoa > Chordata > Actinopteri > Cypriniformes > Cyprinidae > Sinocyclocheilus > Sinocyclocheilus rhinocerous. Next base: position 75,027 of record NW_015625999.1, on the reverse strand, counting down.
CTTCATTTAATGTTAATTATTTTATGTAAGAGTAATATCTTATTACTCAAACTATATCCATGTGCTTTTTTCCAATCATCAGCCAGATTTCAGGTTTAAAAGCATGTGAATGTAAAAAAGAAAGTGTGTAGCTTTCGAACTGTAATGATCTTTTGTCTTCACTCATTCATTTAAATTGGTCTTAAGTACAAATATGACAAAACGTCTCTCAATTACTATGGTCATAAAAACGGCACGCACATTAATAATTATTTAAAAAAGAAATCTATATCATATTTTATTTACTGCAATTTACTACAAATATATACCGATTTCTTTACTACCAATTTGTTTATATTTCTTTGTTTATTCATTTTGTTGTTGTTTTTACCAAAAACAAACAAAACAAAACAAAAATTTGGTTGAATTTAACAGAAGCCTTAACTGGTTTATTTGCTAAATATTTGTTTTTTTATTAATTAACATATTTGTGTGTACTCATGATAGTACTGAACTGTATTATTTATGTGTTTATTTTATTATTAATTTAGTTTCATCAAATGTTTATTTTTATTTAAGCTATTTTGATTGGTTACTTATTAATTTTTATTAATAAAAATTCATCGTCTGTTTGATTACGTCATTATCTGAATTTTACCGTCATTATCGGAATTTTACCGTAATTTTACCGTGCAACGAATGCTTCGTTTGTAATGGGTTTTAATGTTTTTGTGTCGTCACTCCGGCTGGGACACGCCATCACAGTATGGTGAGGGGCGTAACATTTCCGTCTCACGCTTGAGGTATTCGGCCAATCACAATGCACTGGATAGCTGGCCAATCACAGCACACCTCGCTTTTTCAGACCGATGAGCTTTGTAAAAATCGACGCGTTTCAGAAAGGCGGGGCATAGAGGAGAAACAATAATGTACAGTATGTGGAAAATAATGTGTTTTTTGAACCTTAAACCGCATAAACACATTTCATTACACCAAATACACAAAATAATGTTCTTTGTAGCAGCATCATATGACCCCTTTAAACACAGTAACACTGCTGATCTCAGAGCAGGTGCTAACACCTGATGACATTTCCCTCTCATCGAACCTGTCTCTCAATCTGACCGTTTCATTACTGGGTTACAGGAGCGACACGAGCAGACGAGAGACGTCTCACCAGAGGATCTCTGAAGTACATCAGCCGCCGGTGATCCAGCGTGAACCAGCGCTTCTTAAAGCCTTCTGTTTGCTGCAGAAACACATCAGACGACACACAAACCAGCTCCATGTCAATCAAAACAGACCTCCTTAATATACCATCCTAGTCTTGTTCATTAATGATGATATTCACTGTATTTATTTGGTATAACGAGCAGGAAAAAGCTGGTCATTCTCACTATATAAACCCGACAGGACGATCAGGAGCAGACGCAGGTTAATAAAATGAACATACATGAGCTCGTATGTATGATATAACAATCTAGTCACAATAAAATCAAAGCCAAGCCTACATTATTTTCTGTTATTCTGTTTAATTTAGAAATGTCACATTGCATTATGAATGCTCTTTCCTGCTGTTGTTAAATACAGTCAAACCAAAAATTATTCAGACACCAGATATAATTTTAGATTTTTTTTTTTCACTTTGTTACATGTACTTACTATTATAATAATAATAAACGATGCATAATTACATGCAAGTAACACTAAGCCAAACCCGCATCCTAACCCTAACCATACAGTAAGTACATGTAGGTAATTAATATTACTCAGTACGTAATGTATAATTACACTGTAATAAAATAAAGTGTATGGCAAGTGTTGTATTTTGTTCGGTTGTGACTTCTGAGAGGAGTTGTTGTGAATAATGGCATGAGCGCTTCGTGTGTGTGTGTGTGTGTGTGTATGAGTGTGTGTGTGTGTGTGTGTGTGTCTCTACGGCTCACTCTGCTGCTGTCGTGGTAGATGAAGATGTTTCGTGTGATGTTGTCTCTCAGGTAGGTGATCTGCAGGCCGTTGGGGTTTCCGATCTTGTCCGGCTGGAAGCAGGCGTTGATGGTGTCCACCTTTATAACAGCTTTGGGTTCCTTAGCCTACAGAAACGCAGCAGATACAGTGTTAAAGGGCGAGTTTGCACATTTTCAACAAATTTTGTGTATTATTTTCACCCTGTTTGTTTGTCAGCAAAAGTCTTTTGTGAAGACTACAGACTGTACTTCCACATTTCTGTATCCCCACTGACAGATAGCGTGATTGAGCTCAGTGCATTAAGGGTGTTTTTTTGCCACAACCCTTTTTCTCTGTTTTCTTTAGTAGGGTAGTAGTAAGTAAGTAAACAAATAAAATCACATCTTGCTAAAACTGAAATTAAAACCATTTTAAAAATGATGTAATGAACAGTATATGATATAACTTAATACAATCTAATCTCGATGAATAAAATCAAGGAAAGTCCTACATTATTTCCTGCTATTCTGCTTCATTCAGAAATGTCACATTACAGAAGAAATGCATTATGACTGCTCTTTCATGTTCATGTTGTTAAACACATTGTATCATAAAGATTTAAAAAGTATCAAAGTATCATAAGTGCTAATAAAATTAATAAAAACTATATAGACACAAATTAAAATGACAAAAACACAACAAAACTACTAAAATTTTAACTAATATTACACATTTAGAAAATATAAAAATAAACTCTAATCTTAACAAAAACTGTAGTAGTCTGTCAGTGATACTGCTGCATGCTTGCGCTGACACTCACGTCTAGTTTAGTGTAGTACTTTAGTGTGCCGTCCCTCAGCGACAGGATGAATCGTCTGTTGAGGAACTGTCCATTGTCCCGCCCCCTCTTCATTAGCATGCCGTCTCTCGACTCTGTGATTGGTCAAACGAGCGTGTCAATCATCAGGCAGGAAACAGAAAGTGAGTATTCTGAGATTCACACACACACACACACACACACCGTCCTCATAGATCAGCTTCTTGCCGTTCTCCATGAACTCCTGCCTCTCGTACTTCACCCGAATCCACTGCTCCTTTAGCACCCTGAAATACACACACACGCACGCACGCACACACACACACACACACACGTTTGTTTCTGTGAATTGTGGGGACTTTCCATAGACTTCCATTACTTTTATACTGACCAAACGATATTTTCTCTCTCCTAACCCTAAACCTACCCCTTACAGAAAACCTGTTTGCATTCTTACACGTTCAGATAAACATCATTTACTATTTTTATTTTATTTTTTTCCTCGAGGGGACCTCAGGCTGTCATTATACAAATTTATGTCCTCATTTGTCACAAAAACGCGCACACACTCACTCACTCTCACACACACACACACACACACACTCAAAGACAGATTTGCGTGATCTTCTGACTTTGTAAAGCCGGCCGATCAGCTAAATTAACTCAATTAAGTAGCCAGAAGTTGAAGTGACCCTGATCTCACCCTAATATAACGCCTGCCAGAGCATCTAAGAGCCTGATATGGTGATATTTCTATATGCAGCTGTGTGTTAATGTGATGTGAGATGCGGCTGGTTGCCATGGAAACTCACTGGCAGTCTCTGTGTGTGGGTTTGTAGTAGTAAACAGGAAGTGCAGCTTCATACACGGCGTTCATGGCATCATTTCCTCGCTCAGACATGAACTACAAACACAGACATCAGCAAACAGGCAGCTCTGTATGATCTGCATGTCTAAAGAGACAGCTGACACTGAAATCTCACGCTGTTTTAAACAGTGGAAGAGAAATGGTGAGTCTTCATGCAGCTCTTTTCTGTACAGTTCATCGTGAACATATAAAGTTCCAGAGAGAAATAACATGAATGTATCATAAAGGTTCATATGACTCATATGCACTATATTCTTCAGAAGTCATATGACGATTTGTTTGAGGAACAGACTGAAAATTTAATTTTGAATGAAGTTCAGCTTGACAGTCACAGAAACTATAAACTGTTTCAGTGTGGAAAAGAGCTGCTTGATTTTCCAAACTGTCTCCTTTTGTTGCTCCATGAAAAATAACACCAAACAGATCAGTGTTGTTATTGTTAACTAAAGCTAAAACTATTAGAAATCATTTTCATAATTGAAATAAAGCTGAAATAACCTATAAATATTTGATGAAACACTTTAACTTCACAATATATTTTTTTAAAAATCACAATATTGAAAAATGCTATAATAGTATTACAAAAATTTATATAAAGTTAATTACTAAAATTAAAAGTGAAATAAAAATATTAAATATATATATATTAAAAAAACTAATAAACATTAGAAAACCACATAATAAAACTACTAAAGCAAACGAAAACTGAAAACATAAAATAATAAATAAACAATAACAATCTAATATATAACATAATTGATCACACTTTCTCCTAAGGTCCAATTCTTGTGATTAACAAACCATTAACTATGACTTTTGCCTCAATAAACCCCTAATTTGCAGCTTATTAATAGTTAGTAAGGTAGTTGTTAAGTTTAGGTATAACGCTATATGAATATGAATATGCTCATACAGAATATGTGACTAATAAACAGCCAATATGTTAATAATAGGCATGCTAATAAGCAACAAGTTAATAGTGAGAACTGGTCTATATACTAAAGTGTTACCAAATAATTAATATAATAGTCAGAGCCAGACTGAATTTATGTTGCATTATTTATATTATTAGTATGTAAATGATACAAAATAACACTGATACGTGTTTTAAGGAGCAAACTAGAAAGAGTGTGATTGTTTTCTGAATAGAAATCGTAATGAGCACCTGAACTTCTGAATCCTCCCAGTGTGAGAGTCGGAGCAATTTGACTTTTCCGAGATCGGGAATACTGCGATGGACTCCGGAGCAGCTCAGACAGATGAAGACGCCTAGAGAACAGGAGCCACATTCCGGATCTGAGAGAGAGAAATAATAAATAAAACAGCTGTTAACACATGAGCTGTCAGCATTCAATTACACCGGCAGGTTTAATATCCGGGGATAAATCCTGGAGCGAGAGTCAGTAAATGCTGTAATGTTTTTGAGATCCAGATGAACGGATCATCCTGTAACTTTGAGATCACAGTGCTGTTACTGACACACAAAACTCAGACTCGAGAGCACAGACACGATTCATACAGTGACAGAATAGAAGAGATACTGAAGACCGACTCGCATCAGAATTACTGGAAAACAGCTGAAGAGCAAAAGAACTCCGACACACACCAGAAAGCAGTGAGACGAGCTTATTAAGAAACCCTGAAGCTAAAGAAACACAAACCATTAACATCCGCCTCAAGCTACAGAAACACAGCGAGGACATTCCTGCATTCCTGCATTATCTGATAAAAACAGGCCCAAAACACACAACACTGACTTACAGAGAAAATATGAGATCAAACGATAACACTTCTGCACAGTGAAGAAGATTTAGATCAGAAAACTAAATACAGATGTCATTATGTACTTTACAAATACTCCATACACTGTACCTCATTCATTTATATTAATGAAAAATATATGAGTGTCAGTTTTTGATGCTTTTGAAGTATTTGAAATCATCTTTGAAATTTTCCTTTCTAGAATTCACACAGAGATCAGTCATTAGTCAGCATTTGAGCACTGGATTTTACAGAGTTTCAACATTGCATTCAATTCTGATGAACACATTAATTTTTATTTGAATCATCACTCAGTCAGTAATTTTACCATGTATTACTTTAGAAGGCGTTTGTCTTTCAAACACTTCAACAAACACCTACCACTGAGATATTAAAATACATATTTTAATAATGAAGTATCACAATTGTATGTTCATGGTTCTCTGACTTTATGGTTATGGTCACATGCATGTAAACACATTTTTTTTCAGCAATTGTTTTATTATACCCTATTATTAATATATTAATTATATAATTATATATTAGTTTTAATTTATGTTTATGATTTGATTAATTATTAGCTTTTTGATAAAACTCATAAAGCCTTACACAATATAATGTTTAATGAACTTCAAGTTTTTGATAACAACAAATAAAATATATATGTGAAATATATAAAAATACTCTTTGTATTTCTATATCAATATGGTACAAGATTATCCTATTTAAATCAATGTGATAAAAGAGGTTAAAAGTAATGTAAAAGTAATCTAATGATTATATTATATGGATTACGTTACTAACTACATTTTTTGTTCTGAATACACTGTACGAATATTAGTGAATAATATAAATATATGCAAATCATAGCTCATGTGATAGCTTAAAGGAACAGTTCACCCAAAATGAAAATTCCCTCAAACCTGTATGACCTGATGCTGACCACAAAATATGATATTTCTGAAGAATGTTTGCAACCAGACTGTTTAGGTTTCCACTGACTTTCATTTTATACAATGAAAAAAATACAATGAAAGTCAATGGAAACTGAAACAATACAGCATCAGGTCGTACAGGTTTGGAACGACACGTACATGATGAATGTTTTTGTTGTCCTTTAAATCCTCATGACATCATGACCGCAAACTCTTGTTTACTGTAAAAACAATCAAGCTGAACATGTTCCTCGTGTGATTTAAATCAGGTAAAATCATGATATATTAAACATGACAATATGACAATAAAGCTGAACCAAAGACTTTAGATATACAAAGACGGTGCATTACTTATTAAAGGGATTAAATGTGCATTCATGCAATGATGTAATTACTGTAATTACAAGATTACGACTTGTAAAAAGCATTCACATCCTTGTAGACCTCATAAACACAATTTTGTAAACTGGGAATTTTGAGATTCCACATCTTGGAACGGTCAACACATCGTCACTTGTAGTGAAAATCGATCCCTGCATCCCAGTGCGTATCCTACATAGTATGTGAGATTAGAATAAGTGTGTCCTAAAGCATAGTATGTGTATGCCAAAAGTCCCCAGATGGTCTACTATTTCCGGCAGATTTTTGAAGTGTGGATCCGTGCACAGCTAATATTACCCACAACCCATTGCACTTTGGAGAAGGATTTGGTTAGAGGACTACAAACACGAATAAAAAGCATAAAAACTACAAACATGGAGGATGTGCGCAAACAACGGTTCATTAGAGAGGTTTAGATAAAGGGATTTGAATTACTAATAATCAACATTTCACCTGGTAAAAAATATTTATTTAATTTTATCTGTGTTATATTTCATCTGCAACAACAATGTGAACTTTCATAAACATCCGTTTGGCCATTAACTTTTAAATGCACCATTATGCAAAGAATATTTACAAGCAGCATGTAAAAACCTCAGAGATTTAAAGTAAAATTGGATAATCTTTCACAGTTGAGGATGTGTTGGTTTATTATGTTTATAAAGTCAACCTTACAGCTTTTTAAACGTTTAAATGTTGTGTTAGCTAGAGGCTTTAGTTTTTCAAAATCATCTGCTGAAGTCTATTGCACATATAGATATTCATATATGCATATAACCACAGTTGCAGATGCACAGTAGACTCGCTCTCAAGTTAGGGCTGCACGATTATGACAAAAATCATAACTGTCGATTATTCCCTTTAAATTGTAATTGCGCTTATTAGTTACGATTATCACAATTTACATTGAACCCTTAAGATAACATGTAGGGGAAAAAAAACATCTTAAGTGCGCAGAATAACATAAGTGGACGTTAAACAATTAATTGCCGCTTTGAATGATTACGTAATTGTGGCATCCGTATTTGTAATCGAGATTAGAAATTCGATTAATTGCGCAGCCCTTTCTCAAGTGTTATTATTTATGAAGTATTATGATTATCATTTAATTAATTAAAATGATTGCCAGTTTAAATAGTGACGGGATGCACGTAACTATATCCTAATGATTTTTGGCATAAAAGAAAAATCAATAATTTTGACCCATACAATGTATTGTTGGCTATTGCTACAAATATACCCCAGCGACTTAATACTGCTTTTGTGCTCCAGGGTCACAAATGACAGATGCAATTATGAGAAAGTAGTGTGTCCCAAAGCTTGCATATCTTCTGCTACATACTAAAAAGTATACACTTTTTCTTAAAGGGGTCATATGATGCTGCTAAAAAGAACATTATTTTGTGTATTTGGTGTAATGAAATGTGTTTATGCAGTTTAAGGTTCAAAACACATTATTTTCCACATATATATTTATAGGGCGTAGTATAAGTAGTTTGTTTGGGACACAGATTTGGTCTTGCATGCCTGATAATAGCTGCCCAGAGGCATTACAAATGTGGCCGCCGAGTGAACAGACTTTCCTTAAAAGGGACTTTGGCTGAAAATGCCACGATAGAACAGCTCTTTCTGTCTTTCTTCATGTGTTACAGTGGACGGTGTGGAGAAACACACTTCCTGTTTCTTCATCAGTCCCCTCGACCGCTCCCACATCCCCGTCTCTCTCTCTCTCTAGAAATATGTAGAAATCACACACAGCCACACCTTCAGTCTATATCTGACCCCGTCTCCAGCAGCAGCAGCTCCTCTCCAGACAAACTCAATCCTGAAATCTGGAATATAATTTCTAAACTCCTGAGTGAATCATTCTGAATCAGAAGGAAAATATTCTGCTGTAGAGTTCCTGAAATCAAACCCTGTCTTACATGAGTACAAACACACCATGCATATAAATAGTACGCCAAATACAAACAGAAACCCGTGCTATTGATATGCAGAAATTGACTTTGGCGTGCATATTATACGCATCTACCCCACACCCCTAATCCTACCCAATGCGTATCATATGCACGCCAATGTATAAACAGTACTCCGAATCGAAACATAAACTCGTGCTATTGATACGCACTTTCACGAGATCGGGTAACCCATCATCAGCCCGGTCTCTCCTTCACAAACTCCCGCAGTCTGTGATTACACAGGTATGTCTGGAAACGCATGCACGCGCTTCTTTTCAGATTTAAAACAGGGACTTTCCCATCTGACTTTATGAACTCTCACTATAATCGCGTATAATAAAATAAGGTTGTAATATGTTGTATGAAACATCTCAATGCCAAGTCGCCAGAGTTCGTCGTGACGCGCAGTGTTTCAGGTGAGTCAGGTGAGTTATCCTCCGCTCGCGCAGGTTCGGTTCCGGTTGATCGGTGAATGTTTGATGCGTGTAAAGAACAATAACTTACTGTCGGCGCCGCAGTCCGCGCAGCTGCCGTTCCCCGGTTTCTGCAGGACGTGTTTGAGGGTTCTGGCGGCTCGCTCGTTTTCCGTCATCGGCCCGGTGTCTCCTCAGGAGCTGCAGGAGGAGCAGGAGGAGGCGCTGGTCTGATGGAGGTGTTTCAAACATTCGGAAGTGAAGCAGCAGAGTTTGTTCAGACTTGTTCCGCATCAGAAACGCCACTGTCTGTGTGTGTGTGTGTGTATGAGTGTGTGTGTGTGTGTGTGTGCTCCAGAGCGCCATCACATCAAATACATTATAAACACTCAAACTCCCAGATTAAACATCTATTATTTACACACTACACAGATTATAAAGCAGAACTTGCATACAAAAAACGCAAATGTACTGTACACCAACTTATTTTTCAAATTATTTTTTTTACTAACTTAACATAATCACAGAATATTAACACCCAGGAAGACCAAATCTGCAGAAACTAAAAAGAAAGAAAGACAGAAAGGATTTGGTAAAACAAATGCAATTAACGTTTAATTAAATTTGTATTACTTTTTACATATTCGTTTATAATTTCCTTTCTTTTTTTTCTATCTATCTATCTATCTATCTATCTATGTGTTAATTTATTTATATTTAAACTATTTGAAGTAAATTGTCATTGGAACCCGTTTGTGGGGGAAATGGAAAGAAAAAAATGCATTTAAAACAGACTACAGTATAGACTTGATGTCATTTTGGTTACATTTAAATGGCAAATTAAACAAAAAATGCCTGACAGTTTGCTTCAACCTGAAAACTCTTATTGGAAACTTCATAAACATATACCTCACATTTATTTAGCAGATGTGAGAAACCATGATCTCAGCTTCATATAAAAATGTATATGACTTTCTATTCATGCATTCAGTGCACACTTTTATCCAAAGTGACTTACAAGAGAGGAACAATTCTTCACAAGGCCACACCAATATTCATGGAGTACAATGGCAGGTTTATTAGAAAGCAAAGGGATAGGGGGAAAAGAAAAAGTTAGAGCAGAGGTGAAAAGCAAAGATTAATTTTATGCAAAAATAAAATGCAAAGATTTTTTACACATTGATGAAGGATTTAATAATCATACATGACTTACATGTCTGGTTTCACTGTCACTATTTGTCCACATGGTGGAGGCAGATCACTGTGAATCAGTCGCTCTTCACTGAAACAGACGAGTCAAGTATCTGATCAGCGGAAATAATCATTTGTACTGATCACAACAGAGAGATACAGGAATATATGATGCTCTATGTACAGATGAATCTGCAGCAGGATTCCTCACAATTTATGAATTCAGAAGAATGTTTTGCTTTTATTATAATAGGTTCTCAGTGTGAACTTACCAAACTCTCTTCACTGAAGCTGCAGGTGGATCTGTGTGTTTGTGATCTATGGATAAGTGAGATGAGTCGTTCTGTTTAACAGCTGAACGCATCACTTCTCCTTCAGAGCATCAGTCCTCTGAGTTCAGCACAGATCTTCATCAGACTGACCGATCGCAGTGATACAGTAGATCAGATGTGCTGTGACTGTAACACTGTCTCCATGGCAACCCCAAATGATGCTGCCACAACGACCACCGAAATAGCACAAATAAATAAATAACTAAAGGAGGGAGTGCCATGCAGGCTTCTTCACGGACATTACAGCAGATCGAATGATAATTCTGTTGCTCCATTAATGTTCAATACAAACGTATATATTTTTTCTGCAATTATACATTTTAGGCGCTTTTTTTTCCGTTAAGGTATGCCTTTAGCCCCGTTGTACCCCTACTGTGTGATTAGAATTCACAGACCAAAAATTGTAAAGGCTCGTCCTGCTCTACAGATTTTACTATTCGCCTTCATGACAATCTGCAGGGATGTGGAATTCTTTAAACCAAGACGAAGAAAGTCTCGGTTCCCCTTAAAGCTCTTCCTAATTTACGTAACCATCTCTTTGAGAGTCTTTCAGGAGCTGTAACTAAAGCACTTTTCCTTTAAAGCTGCTGTGGAACATGGAAAATGGAGATTCATCAAAGACTCTATTCACACACAAATCTGCTGAAATTACATTTGATTAACTTCCAGAGACCAATGAACACGGACTGTAATGGTGCGTTTCAATTTAGCCTATATTTCCATTCATAAAAATAAATGTAAATGTATAACTCTATTTCTGACCAACATAATCAATCACTACATTTTTTCCTCTTTTGTAAAGTAATAGAAATGCTAATCTTGTCTTTTGCAATTGAAGCAAATGGAAATGCAAAAATGTTATTTTTATTTATTTAAATATATGAAGTAAATTGTCACACTGGGAACCTGTCTGTGGGGGAAAATACTATATGAAATGTATCTGTAATTAAAACATACAGTATAATGGACTATTTAATGGCTTTTGTTGAAGATAAACATTAAATTAAACAAAAATGCATGACAATTTACTACAAACTGAAAACTTGCTATATGTTTATAATGGTATTGTGGATTTTGTTCCCTTCCGAGGGAACTTCGAACTGCGTCCTCTAGGGGTTGCATTGGGGAACGCCTTCAGCGTGACCGGTGTCTGAAGCATACATCTAAACACGACAATAACATTGGCTGGCGACAGCCTGTGACGTCATCACCCGGCACAACCACAGTATAAAAGGGCGCCGGGAGAGCACGTCATCCTTTTCTTCGTCTTCCAAGGACTGTTTTGTTTGAAGCGTGCATTTCCGGTAAGAACGATTATTCTTCTTTAACATGGCGAGCACTAGTAAGGCGTTTAAGAAGTGTGTGGATCCGTTTCCTCGTTATTTGACACCTGATGACACACACAATCTTTGCGTCTTTTGTTTGGGCAAAGAGCACGCGCACGCGATTTCCTCGAGGGGGGCAGCTTGATTGCACTGAGCTTTTTTCTTTGAAAAAGCTCCGCTCTCATTTGTCTATGTTTTCGAGGTAAGAGGGACAGCCTTCGGCTCCCCGTGGTTCAGGACCCTCTGCTGCTGAGGCACGGAGGAAAATGAGCTTGTGGGGATCGCAGATGGACCTGGCTGATGAGTTGAAAAGGGTCTTTCCCTTTCGCACTCATCAGTCACAGATGAGAGTGAGCAGCTGGACGACGATGCTGTCTCTCTCACATCGTCTGATCCAACGGCTAGTGCTCTGCTGGCTCAAAGCCAGGATGAGCAGGAGATGTCAGATGAGGACGAAGAAGTCGAGACTGAGTCCTCCCAATCCTCCTGCCCCGCGTATAATGAGCTGCTTGAGGTTATGGATCGCACCACGGCAAGGCTTGACTTGCTGTGGAAGCGGGCCAAGAGAGTGACGCCTCAAGGCCGCTTCGATGAGCATTTTCTTTCTAGCCATAGCCCTCCAGCTCAGGTGAGCCTTCCATTGATCGGGAAGGCTTGTAAAAATCCATTCTCGTCCCGCATCCACAGATTCCAGCATACTAGTTATGCCAACATCGAGGGGATGCGTGAGAATGGTTATGAAAAGACGCCCCCTGTTGAAGAGACGCTGGCCTGCTATCTCTCTATGGGGGAGACATCTTCTCTTAAGGCTCCCTCCCTGCTGTCCAAACCCCTTCAGGATACATCGTTTGAATGGCAGGGCATAAGCGGCAGCAGGTCAGGCTGCAACCTCGTTGCACACCATGGCGGTGCTTCAGGCTTATCAGGCTGATCTGCTGAAAGGCCTGGATAAAGGCCAGGGTCTATCCCCTGATGATGTGGCTGAGTTGCGTCGCACCACGAATCTTGCTCTCCATGCCACTAAGCAGGCCGCCACTGCCATTGGCAGATCCATGGCGGCCATGGTGGTTAAGGAGAGACATCTGTGGGTGAATCTGGCGGATATCGGGTTGAAAGAGAAGGGCTTTCTTCTTGATGCGCCAGTTTCCCCTTCTGAGCTTTTCGGCACTTCCGTCGAGATGGTGGTCGAGAAGTTTAAGGAGGCCAAGATGCGCTCGGCTGCCTTTAAATCCTTCATTCCACGAAGGTCCAGGTCTGAGCCCGAACATCAAAGGGGTCCTGGCCCATCTCGATCTAAGGATCAAAGGCGGGCTCAGAAGACTAGTGTCGTGACTCGCGTCCCTCCCCCGCCTGCGGTTAGGGCTCATAAGGGGCATGGGTCTACGGGTGTCAGGCAAGATTTGAGGGAGGTGATCCAGACTAGGCGTTCTCAATGCTCTCGTCTGGACCAGAGTAAAACCTGAGCCACCTACTCACCCTATCCTCAAGCCAGGGTGCGCTACTCATTTCTCACCCTGAGATTTGAGTCGTTCCTTAACCATCATGCACGTTCTCTGAGCTAGAGCTCCTCTCGCTGAGGCGTTGAGGAGCTCAACGCTCCATAGACGGTCGGGCCCGCGGGTCCTCCCTTTCACACTGCCCTTATGGTTGAACCAGTAATCGCCCCTCTGCGGAGTGGGCTTGAGTACACTGCATTCCCTGAGGTAAGAGGGATTTGTGTTTCTGCGGAAATCCCTCTTGTATGCTTCTGCAGTAAGCTCTATATGCATGAATGGTTATTGGGTCCCGCTATTTCTTCAGATTCTGTCGGGTCTGGTTATACGGGATCCACGCTCTCTATCGAGATAGAGAGCATGAGACCGTGTCCAGCTGCACCAGTGGACTGTCTCTTATTGGGCCCTGCTGGGTTACCCCTTCTGGTCGAGCTGAGAAGTGCTCCCCTCACTGTGAGGGTTAGCTATGAGTCGCTCCCAGTTTGTGTTGTAAGGGTCCGCCTCAGCTTGAGAGCTGAGAGCGCTGCTCCCGAAAAACTTCATTTGCAACGAACTAAGTGTTAGGCTCGTCTCTGTCGCCTCCTTGGTCAGTTGCCTTTATGTTGGGACCCTGTTTTTCCCTTAGAAATGTGTGATCCCCTTATAGCAGGATCCCATTTCTGATGTCCATTTGTGATCTATGCTTCCCTGATAAGCTGCCTCTATTTGGGTCAAGCCAGGCAGTGCTCCCCTTACCTCAGAGGGTTGTCTTTGAGCTTGCCGCTCCTGACTGAGCGTTTGTGGACCTCTCTCTTCAAGTCCGTTCCGTATGCAACCATGGTTCCCTGAGAAGGGAACGAGACACTGTGTCCACTAGTTCCCTTGCCATGCTTCAGATGTAAGCTTGAGACGAAGAAAAGGATGACGTGCTCTCCCGGCGCCCTTTTATACTGTGGTCACGCCGGGTGATGACGTCACAGGCTGTCACCGTCCAATGTTATTGTCGTGTTTAGATGTATGCTTCAGACACCGGTCATGCTGAAGGCGTTCCCCAATGCAACCCCTAGAGGACCACTTCTCAGGGAACCATGGTTACATACGTAACCTGAGACGTTTTTTGCTATTAGAGCAAAAGGGAACGACACAAAATCGTATTTGTTGTAGATTCTGTTCACCACTATTGAAGTTCTCTCAACTATGGCAACTTCTGCCGGAGAAGGCCGAAAATATGAAAATGGCTCATAGGAGTGCAGTACTCTCAGCTGCCTTTAACACATTGTACCATGTTTAAATACAGTCCATTATATTCCCCCCAAAATTAATGCAAAAAATAATTTTGACTTAGCAGATTTTGATTGAGTTACTCACAGAAAGAAACCTGAACCACAGAACAAATAGAGGAAGAGATTCAGCAATCACGCATGTGAAAAATCAGATTGAAGAAGAACTGACAAATAGAAAGAGCGAGAGGAGAAGAGGCCATGGGCTGCTCCTTCAAGAAATCACCGCATTAACCAGCAGCTTAACAACCTGACCTTTAGATAATAGAACTGCACATTTCACTGTAATTCATCATTACTTATCAGCTGAAGACACACACACACACACACCTATCTGAAGCTTCTCTCTGTATGTGCTTTGTTTATTTCTTGGATTCACTTTGGCTTCATCATGACCAAAGATCTCCTTGATAAAAATTCCATTATACTGAAACATCCTGCAACTTTAAGGAGCAAGTTTCAAAAGTAGGTTTTCACAGTGAAGCCATAGAATAACCATTTTTTGGTTCCATAAAGAACCTTTCAGTGATCAGTTCTTAAAAGAACCATGTTTTTCTTAGTTTGAAGGACATTTTTTTTTAATCTGAAGAAGAACCTTTTTCCACTATCCACCTTCTTCTTTCTTTAATGCAGAAGTAAGGCTATGTGCGAGACTTCCAGTTCATTAGCCGCTAGATAAATAACGAGAACAATAACAACGTGCAGTAAACGGTAAAACTGTTTGCACTACAAACCAGTGTGTTCGTAATTAAGATAATGCATTAAAATAATATGGTAAGACACACCAAATTTCAATATCAAGCAGCAAAACGAACTGTTCTGTACAGCTAAAAATAGCTGGACGCGGATGAGACCGTAAGCTAGACCCATAGAATTTACAAATGGCCGTGCCAATTTTACAGCAAGAAAAAGGTGGATAAAGAACCATTCATAGAATAGAAAGATTCCATGGATGTTAACAGTTCTTCATGGAACCATCAATGACAATACAGAACCTTTATTTCGAGTGTATTGACATGCACTAAACCACAGAAAGGACTTGTTCTGAACTTCTGCAGCTTTCTGATGTATATTTTCTTCGTCTGATATTACTGAGAAACTTAGATTCTTACACGGGTTCCTGCTTCCATTCTTCAATATACAGTTTACTGACAACTGACAAATATAACTATACTCTACTATAAGAACACAATATAGTATTCTGGGTGACAATATACTGTATTATTGTTTTCAAACATGTTGCACAACAAAACTGGATGACACATTATTTTGAGGACCAATTCTCTCCATAAACTAACTATTAACTAAAACTTTTGTTACCAAAAATGTATGTGTATTAGTGAATGAAATTGCTTTCAATAGAATACATGGGTTATTCTTATAAAATCAGTTAAATTTCACCCCAAAACTCAAGTTGTTTTCATATTTTTGTTTTATAAAGAACGTCTATTTTAGGATCGTTAAGATTGTTTGCATTACTTTGAAAAGTCCAGGTATACTTTTGGGTAATTTTTTAATGATTTCCCATTACTGTATTACATTAATAAAAACTATCCTGTTCAGATACAATTAAAACATAATAATAATAAAATCAACATAAATGAAGAACAATACAGTATATACAATCATAATGCATAAAGTACACAACTGTTTGGAAACATTATGATTTTTAAATGGTTTTAATGAAGCTCACCAAGGCTGCATTTATTTGATAAAAAATACAGTATAAATTATGAAATATTATTACAATGTAAAACAGCTGTTTTCTACGTGAATATCTGTTAAACTGTAATTTAGGCTATTTCTGTGATGCACAGCTGTATTTTCAGCATCATTACTCCAGTCTTGAGTGTCACATGATCTTCAGAAATCATTCTAATATGCTGATTTGCTGCTCAAGAAACATTTCTGATTATTATCAATGTTGAAAACAGTTGTGCTGCACAATATTTTTGTGAAAACCGTGATACATAAAATTTTTTCAGAATCTTTTGTAACATTATAAATGTCTTTACTGTCACATCTCATCAATTTAATGCATCCTTGATGAATAAAAGTATTAATTTCTCTCAAAAGTATACATATATCTAACTGAGCGCAGCGGCAGCGACTCAGTGTTTCAGTGTGTCGTTGAGCTCATGTGGTGCTGCTGATTATCGTCTCTCTGCTGTTGTAATATTTCATATGATTGTTTCTCTGCTCAGTCCTGATACCAAACTGTGTGTTTGAGCAGCGGCCGCATTAATATTGATGAGGGGAAACTCTCCAGCATCATCAGAGCACTGCGGCGCTCACAGCTGAAACCCACCATCACACGTCACAATCTCACCTGAAACCACAGGAATCAGACGCCGGGTTTAAGAGATCGACGAGAGACCAAGACAAAGACAGAGAGGCATCAATTAGTCAAAGATTCAGGGTGATGCAATTACGCTGCTGAACAACAACTGCGAACCAAACATTTTTTTGAGTTTAGCTTTTGTGTCTGCTGAGGTTTATGCATGACGGATCATAGGAGGAGATCAGTCTGTGCTATAATAAGGGTTTCTGTCACGCTCTGCGCAGTGATGCTGACTCAAAACACGGAGAAAAAGAGATGGACTGTAACCCTTCGTAAGGAGGAAGATGATGATGATGGAGAGTGTGTTCACTTTATATTCAGTGAGGCGTGAGATGCACACACCAGCATTTAAAGCTCATAAATTGGTGCACTGGTGTCACTTTTCATACGTCTGCTATTGCAGTGTTATAAAAACATTAAAGGGGTCATTAAACAGAATCAAAAGGTTCTTGATATTTACACATATGAGAGTTTGCGCTGCAATGTGAGTGTTGCTAATAAAATCATGCAGCGTCTTTTGTAACACGACAAGTAATAATATACTGTAGTTAAAACTGAAAATGTAGCAAGCAAGCAAAAGCAATTTGAAACAGACTGTTGTGGTTGTGCTGTTTTAAACATGCAACTATCACAGCGATTGGCATCTCAACTACCAAACTACATGACATGCTGTACAGGAGGGCGTGGCTACAGTGTGATGGAGTCAGCCAATCACAGCAGCGGGATTCTGTGATTCTTTAAATTGAGTGTTTTTCAAAGAGAGTGAAAATAAGGATGCAGTCGAAGTCAACTGTCACCAACATTTATTCACAATTCTATAAAATATGTTCATGTGTGTTTTGCCAAAGAAAAATCATACAGGTTTGGGCTATCACTTTTTTCACTACTTCAGCGCTACAGTGATTTTACCGCAGTTAAACGCAGCCTCTCATGACTGCAGTGATAATCACCTCAGCGTTCACAAATATTGTCCTCAAACATATCTTCTGTTTCTTCAGTGTTTGTTTTTGTAACTAGACATTTTCACTGGAATCTGGGTCATGCACCGCAATACCTGCGACAGAGATCCTTCACCAGAGATCTGAAACTCTTCTACATGCTCTTCCAAAAGTAATCCAGAAAACATCCCATCTTTCCCAAACTAACTAGGTCACTAACTACTCATATCACCAGATCAGTGCATATGTGCAATATGTTATTGTTTGACATCCGATTATTGCAGAAATTACACAGCCAAGTTAAGGCTGTTCTGTGCTTGCTTAAAATTCTGTTTAAAGATGCAATGCTGCATGAAAGCCAGACTAAATTAAGCCTGCTCTGAGCCACCTCAGCAACTAATATCAAAGCATACTGTTGTATGTGTAAATGCATTAAACAGTCTGTGTAAAGACACCTAAATGCCACTTCAGAAGGCCTTCTGTGCCATTTTTGCAGTGTAAAGTTGGGATCAGTTTTATAAGGAGAAAGAAATTGCAATTCATATCAAACTAAAACACTGAAATGACCTTCATGTGTTTCATCATGAAACTGATCTGACGGCACATTCACACACTGAAAACATATTAACATTCCCGTGAGAGTCACAGGACGGATCATGAGGACTCTCTTCTGGTTTGTTTTTACTCAAACGCTGACAGACAAATTGTAGAGTGTTTTGGGAAGAAAAGCAGACGGAGGCTTTTGTTCAGACCCAGTTATCAGGATCAGTGAACGACACGATTCACAGCGACCCGAACACAATTAATATCCTGAGCGTCTGCCTCAAGTAATCAATACTCATCCCATCATCACACGCAAACAAACGCAGACACGACCGACATCATCAGAGCAGCAGAGGACAGATGAAGATGATTTAAGCAGAATAATCCAGAAGAAAACTAGAAACCTTCACAGCCAGAGCACAAGGAAATTGGCAATTATTACAAAAAGGAATCGTTACGGTCCTGGATGGATGCTGATTGGTCAATAGATCATCTCAGAAATCCTGAAATACACTAATGATTCAAAGTTGGGGATGTTTTGAAAGAAGAAATTAATACTTTTTACTCATCAGTGACACGTTACATTGATTAAAAGTGACAGTAAAGACATTTGCAATGTTACAAAAGATTTCTATTTTAAATAAATGTTGTTCTTTTGAACTTTCTATTCATCTGTGACTCCGGAACAATATGACTATGTTTATGTAGTGTGTATTAGCGTTACGTGTAGACTACTGGTGACTCCGGGTGAATCTCCAGTCACTGATGATATGGAACTTTCTGGATTACAATCCGCCATCAAAATGATCAATTTAATTATTCCAGCTGCTGTGAGAAAAGGCTATAAACGATCCGCCACCTGCAGCATCCTCACATGCGATATAGTCTACTAACCGGGACTCTTTCTTTAGTCCGAACAGTGGCAAGCTTGTATTTCCCTAGCAGTACCACTCAAATTAGAAAACATTATTACAAGCTTACCGTTGTAAACCGGCCTAAGGTATGGAGACAGTTTTGAACACTGGCCAGTTATGTACTTGCCCAAAAAATGCATTTGGGATCATTTTTAACCAAAAAACAGATACGGACTGCAGCTTTAATGACATAATTTTTATTTCTGGGTGAACAATCCATTTAAGCCTAAACTGCATCCACAACACTTCACTGCTTAAATAAAAGCTAAAATCACTTTCAGGATGTCAACAAGAGAGTCTGAAGACTGACAGTATGAATGATCATCTGAAGCTCAGAGAATCCACTGCTGACACACGTGTGTGTGTGTGTGTGTGTGTGTGTGTGTGTGTGTGTGAGAATCAGAGCGGCGTTGGTGGGAATGTCTGTGCATGGAAACCTTTGAGTCTCAGCTAAGACACGCTGAACTCTGATCGAGCGACTCCACCGGGACCAGAACACACACACACACACACACAAAGATCCAACACAACCCACAATCTGCTGCTCAAACAGACGGGACGCGAGCTGACAGCACGAGGAAAGCTGATGATGTTGGTGTGTGTGATTGTATTTGTGTGTCGACGGCTGACAGTGACAACAAAAATAACGACACGCTCCTGAGAGAAACTGACAGATCAAAGAGACTTTCTTTGTGTTTCTTTCTTTTATCACAGACTGACACGACACGCTCTCAACTGACTCACAACATGCATATCAATCACTCATCTAGAAACACACACACACTCATACACACATACACGCACACACACACGCACACACAGACACACACACACACACGCACACACAGACACACTCACACGCACACACAGACACACAGACACACACACACACACGCACACACAGACACACTCATACGCACACACAGACACACACACAGGGCACGCGTGAGAGAGCAGAAACTTCATGGATTAACACAAACATCAGAGGCACAGAGAGAATATTTAAAGAAGCTCAAACCAATAAATCATAAACTCACATTTCAAAGACTCCGATTCAAGACGATTTGAGCATCAAATACAATTTGCTTCGCTTTAAAATTGTATGAACTGGAAAGTGGCTGTGTAATGATGCTTTGTGAGAGGAACAACATTAAACTGGAGTCGCTATTTGTAACTTTCCAAACCTGCCAAATCCAGACGCCTCGTGTTCAGGTTTTACGTCAGCAACATCAAACAGCATAAAAATATGTACAGATGACTGCCTCGGAGAGGAAGATTATCAGCTAATATCTCATATTTGGGGCTGATCCTCACACAAAACATCACATGACTTCAAGAAGACTCTAAATCACATGAACGATGATGTTTTAAAGTCGCCATGAAATGTAAGAAGCAGCAGATCTTCTTTATTGTAACGTAGCCTATGTGAGTGAAATGTAGAACAAAATAAGAATGACTTATATTAATAGAGTTTTCACTGGAAGATCAGGATTTGACATTTTGAAGGAACATCTCAATTTTGGGGGGTTTCAAAGCAATGCCATAGAAGAACCATTTTTGGTTCCCCAAAGAACCTGTCAGTGATCAGTTCTTAACAAGAGAGAACATTTTTCATTCTTTAATGGTACTTTTGTGCATTTTAGATTTTAAAAAGTGCAAAATGTCTCATTTAATGTTCTAATTTTGCCTGAAGTACTATTTTAAATATAGAGGTAAGCATATGCCATTTGCCATCAGGCTCTTGCATCACATTTTCTGTCACAACTTACTAAAAGATTCATGTTGATTCAATGCTGACTTCAGTTTGTGCTCATCACTGAACTGCAGTAATTATAATGTGGTTTGGGGCAGATCGTCTCATTCATCATAAATCATGTGTGAGTTGAGCTATTCTTGTGTTTTTCTAACAATCTCTTGCAACAAAAGATGAATCTGAAACTGAACATTCTGTCGCAGAAACCGGTCATGAACATAGCTCCTTCATTCTCTCCTTGTTCAGGGACGTCGTTCCGCTGTGTTAAAATCATAACTCTCTTATAAGTGCAGATATTATGTAACAATATTAATTGTGAATCTGTGCACTGGCGTATATCTGAGCGTTATGAGCTGTCGGCTTCCAGCGGGTTTGAACGCCATCATGGTGTCTAATTAAAGCGCTATCGGTGCGCAGCAGAGCGCTGTAATTATAGAAGTAAATTGAAATTCAAATTGAATCGGGAGCTCTTATTGTAAATGACTGTAAAACTCAATATTACGTAGTTGAGGCTGCATGAGTTTTGTCATGACTAGACTGACTGAACCAGCGGAACAAGTGCAAACTTCATCAGGAGAATCAACATGAAATCATAAATTACCATCTCTAACTGAGTGCATTAAGAAAATCAGTTGCAACTGTGTTTTTGATTTATTTAGTGTATTGTTATACCTCAGTCTCATTTCTACCTTCCTAGACAACAACTTAAAAGAACAGTTCACCAAATTTGCTGAAAGTGGAGGAAGCGTTATTATGGATTATGGACTTGTATTTGAGTTAAGAACATCTTAATGCTGGATTTGTTTCAGCTTTTGTTTTCTCCAGATGTTAACTGATGGACTGGAGTGCTGTGGATTACTTGTGGATTATTGTGATGTTTTTATCAGCTGTTTGGACTCTCATTCTGACAGCACCCATTCACTGCAGAGCATCCATTGCTGAGACACTGATGCAATGCTACATTTTTACAAACCTGATGAAGAAACACACTCATCTACATCTCGGATGGGCTGTGGGTGAGTACATTGTCTTATATTTTTCATGTTATGGTTGAACTGTTCCTTTAAATCAAGTGTATGTAGTTTATGTATGTTTATGAGTTTGAAGCCTGTACAGTGAAGTGAGTGGAATTCACTGTCATACATATATCACTAAGTAAAAACCATTTTATTTTATTTTTTTTTTCAATTTAAAATGTAGTTCTAAAAATTATTTTATTAATTTACTAAATTTTAAAATGTATATATTTATTTTATCCTTTAAAAATGATTTATTAATGTATTATTTAACTACATTTTTAAAACATCTGAAACATTTAAAAACTTAAATAGTTTAAATACAACTATTAATGTCCATTTAAAAAGTTATTTATTTTCATGTTTGAATTAGAAAATTGCTAACTGAATAATTTCACTTTATTTTTAAGCATAATTCATGAGTCATCTGTACTGGGATAGATTCTCAGAGTCAAAACTCCAGTAACTCTGACATACAATCGATCGATCAGCTTAAGGTCAGATGAACACAGAGAGAGAGAGAGAGAGAGAGCATTAGAGAGAGACCATTAGATAGAAACGACTGCAGAAAGCCAATCACACTCACACTGAGCCATTATCTCATCATGTCACAGTAAATCCAGAGAGACAGACTGAATCAGACTCTGACCATCTACAGTCGATGGACCTGCAGCACACACACACACACACACACACACTCACACACTCACACACACACACACACACACACACACACACACACACACACACACACTCTCTCTCTCT
>NW_015625999.1:39581-51866 GCF_001515625.1 Sinocyclocheilus rhinocerous | reverse complement strand
ACACACACTCTCTCACACACACACACACACACACACACACACACACACACACACAGGTGGCAGATCTGCTCTGCTCTTGTTCAATCTCATCCAGACAAACAGTGACTGATGGGCTTCCTGCTGTGGCCTCTGCGAGCTTATCAGCATATGTTAATGAGACTCTGGTCAGCTCACGGTCCAGCAGCAGATGTGGACAGATGTCCAGAAACACACACACACACACACCTGCCGCGTCCATCTGCTGCTCTGATCAGCTCACAGGTCAGGAGAACATCAGTCTGCTCTGTTCTGATCCAGACAGTTAGTTAGGACAACAAAATAAAGAGAGTTTCATTCTCAAAAACTATGAACACAACCACAGCAAACGAGGTTTACCATCACAAGAATAAACTACATTATAAAATACATTACAAAAGAGAGCAGTTTACCAGTTTAATGCTATTAAAATGGCACAAAATTACTGTTTTACTGCATTTTGGGTTAAAAAAAAAAGCCTTGGTGAGCAGAAGAGACTCCTTTCACAATTATTCCAACAGTGAGGATTCATCATTTATCATGACACGTTTTGTGTGGTAAATTCTTAACTAAATAAAACCATCACAATTAAAAAAAAAAAAAAAAAAACATTTAAAAACAACATAACACTTTACAATAAGATTTAATTTGTTACACTACACCAGTTAACATGAACTAACAATGAAGGAACCACATTTATTAATCTTAATCTTTAAAATTAAAAGTGTATCTGTTAACATTCGTTAATGCAACTAACATGAACAAACAAGTGAACAAATGTACTTGTTAACAATATATCGCTTATTGTTAGTTCATGTTAGTTAATGCATTAACTAATGAGACCTAACTGTATCAAAACAAGCCTGTTAAGTTTTTCACTGAGATCCTCTGACAGCTCATAAGGCTGGGCAGTATACAGAATATTTACTACAGAATTATATTGGCAATATAAATAAAGTAAGTCAATATTGCAATGGTTTAAATGCTTTTGATGCTTTATATTTGCTCATAAAGTTTCATAAAGACCATGTCAGCAGGCCGGTTTCACACCTGCAAGCATCAACACAGAGATGTTTCAACAGAGTCTTGAGTTTAAACTTCAAGAGCAAAAACACTGATCGAGTTCAGTTCATTTACATGAATCACTTTTGAATGGTTCATTACAATAAATCGATTCAAAACAATCAGATGCTTCATCATTCAAAAATGATCACTGAAGTCATGTGCAATTTAACATGCTTTCGTAAAATTATATATATAGGTCAGTATTGCTATGTATTGTTCACTTCATGTATTAAATATCATTCTTGTGTTCATTTAGGGAAAAATGTTGTGGGAAACATGCCTTGATTATTTGAACTAAAGCTTCTTCTAGCAACAATGACTGTTTGGTTGAAAAGACGGTACTAAAAAGAGTTTCAGAGCAAATGCATAAATATTGGAGGTGAATACATATTTCAAATATCATCAAAAGGCTTAAAAATATCAAGTTTTTTTTTTTTTTGAAGTCTGAGAAATGAATGACTTTGTGACTGATTTGCCCAGCGCTGTAGATCCAGTGAGAATGATTCGATCACAGCAGGAGTTTTGCAATAAGGACACTAAAGTATACATAAATTTAGATGCAATCATGCAAATGAATGTGTATTTGTTTCTCAATGAGAAACAAAATCAGTAAAATCCTTTTCATTTCACTGATCTGCCACCGTTTCAGCATCTCGTTAAAGGCCAGAAACATGAGCTACATACACATCATACACTGCCAGTGATGCAAGTGCAAGAACACTGCAGGACTGAAGGGGGCGATAGAGTTTCCATCAAATGTCTGTAAGTGACTGAAAAAAGATTCCTTATCTGGAAGAGAAAACTGAGCATTGAAGAATGCAGTTTACAGCAATGGCAGCTTGAGTGACGCTTGCAGCAACACTGAAATCGTGACTCAAACTTGCATGGCATGCATACGAATGATGTGCATACGAAATGTAATGCAGAGCTAGAAGAGACTGTGTTCATGTTCTTGTGTATAGTATGTTTTGGGCCTCAGAACCACATGTGATTGTGTTTTTAGGGAGACGTTTGTACAAAATGCAAAGTGGAAGACAGATGTAAAACTATGCAAGTAAAAGAATGATGTTTCACATAATACTTTAACAATAAATCAACACTTTTTGCCATCTTCACAGTACAGTGACATCATCTCTCATGCATGATTTCCAGAGACGAACATCAGCTCTAATCCAAACCCTAGTGAGTGACCTCCCTGTTTACATTAGAGATAGAAATGAAACACTCATGAGCTGAAACAAAACTCCACAACAGTAAGCCAACAGCTCAACATCCTGGACACATAAATGCAAGAATATTTCCAAAAACTCACGAACGCCTCAAAAAATAATGATTTGATAAATGCATGTTAATAGGTGCACATGCATGTTCATCTACATGTATGCTATGGGATCTTCTGCCAATCTGCTGGATGATAAAACATGATGAAAAAGGTCAGACCAACTGCAACATCGTCTAGCTGGGCAGCTCACTGGGTTTAGGATCAGAGCTCATGTTTCTGCTTCTACCGTCATTATGCTAGAAACACAGAACATCCAAAAACAAACCCTACAAGATCCTCAATCATCCTGTAGAGTCCAGCATTCAGTGCGTGTCGTGTTTTCTCGGTCAAGTCAATATTCTTAACTACCATCACACATTTATAAACTCACCCTGCAGCTCTAATGATCTGTGGGTGGCTGCTAAAACTCACTCCTCCCACATAAAAATGAAGCGAAAGATGCCGTTCTAACGCCACGCTCACGTCACGTCAGAATTACTGCACGAGATCCGAACACAAACACGGAAATGATGCGCTTCTAGAGCAACGATGAGTTTAATGATGTTTAATTTGTGTCTTTAGCTCATTTTCAGACGTTTAAACTGTCCTGCATTCAATGAAATATCAATCGAGAACCAGAGGTGAATTAACCTTCTGGGTTTTGACGTCGCTTCTGCAGCACTCTATGCTGTAGGTACCAAATTACCAGTTTTGGTTTTTACACAAGTCAGAGCTTTCATAATTTGCCAGTTTCCTGTAAAAAGTCCATCCAGTGCATCAGAATATGTCTAATTTCCTATTGTAAAACAGTATCTGAAATGAGTAGTATGCTAAAAATCGTAAAACAGTAGGCAAAAAGTACCTGGCTGACCTTCTGCTTGTGGACACTTTACTATCCCATGAGGCCACGGCAGAGTAATTTTGAACGGCACTAAAACCACACCAAGCTGGTTTCAGAGGAGAACTGGCCCCCGACTGAGCCTGGTTTCTCCCAAGGTTTTTTCTCCATTCTGTCACCGATGGAGTTGGCCTTTGGCTTGCTTAGTTTGGGACGCTTGACTGACTGCATAGACACTATTGGAAGAGAGCTAAACTGGATGATGACATCTTTGCTATTGTCCTCTTGCATTATTGACAAACTATTTTCCTGTTGACACTGTAAAGCTGCTTTGACACAATCAGTATTGCATAAAGCGCTATATAAATAAAGGTGACTTGACTTAAAGCGAAGCAACTGACACCACAGATAACAACATGAAGTACGTCCACATCCACACACTGATACAAGAACAAGGAAAGTACACATTCCTCATCAAATGTAGTACTTAGACACTATCAGATTTCAGATGCACTTCTTGTCTTGTTCAGTTTTTTGTCTCGTTTCCCAGTACAAGCATCGAAACATCCTTGGGGAAAACATGACAACCTAAATTTAGTCAAGTTTATGCTTTAAACAAGACAATTTGCCAACAATTTTCTCTGAGAAAAAAAAAAAGGCATATCCTCCACAGTGTTTCAAGATGCTTTTAGAAGAATATGACTTTCTCAACCACAATACTCATGATGGCAGTAATTTCGACATGAACTCAGCATCATACGGCACCTTTCACGTGCTACACACTCAGTGTCACCTAAAGACCGCTACACACTCCAGCTGGTGAGGTTCTTAGTCTGTTTTTGCCTATGAATGAATGAACTGAATGTTCCAGAACATTCTATGCTACTCCATGACTACTGCATCTCCTCCGAGGCGTCCAGTGTAATGCCCTGAAGAAGAAAAGACACTGTGTTGCTGTGGCTGTGAGCTTTAGCTGGTCAGTAGCACAACAGGAAACAGGTTTGTGTCATTCGAGACATACAGTACATGGAGACGAGTTCACGGAAGAGACCAAACACTGTCCCATACCTGGACCGAACCGCGCATTTCATCTGTTCTTACGGCAGCCAGAACCTACAGTCTGGCTGAACGTCTTGGTGCCAACGGGGGACGCATCCCTCTCAGTTTCCTCACTTGTTGCTTCAATCCAAGGATCAAATCCGTACAGGCACCTCCCATCTTTATTACGGACTGCTAGGCTCCCCAGTACTAAACTCCCAGTGCTGTTGCACTTCTTGGCCAGCGGCGGCGCCAGCAAATCAGGCGGGTGCAGAGACGTCAAAGAGAAGCTACTCAGATTATCCGATAACTGTTCCGCATTACCAGCCTGACCGGGTCCTCCAGCCCTAACCTCGGATCCAGTGTCCTCATCGGAGGGGTCCTGTCGGACACAGTTAGGATTTGTGCAGTCACTGTATCTGCTCCGATTCCTGTGGCGCCCTCTGGTGGCCTGGAGGTTGAGCAGAGTCTGTGGAATGCGGGATCTCTGGCTGAGTTCTGGAGGAGGGACGTGGGTTCGGCAGATCAGGGGTAACGTAGAGACGCCCTCCTCCAGCATGGTCTGCAGGCTGCTCACCGAGCTGCCCGTGGCCAGTGAGGAGTTACTGTGGGACGTCTGCAGCAAGAAGTGAAAAGAGAGTCAGGAAAGAGAAACAAACCTAGATCTGGACATGAGAGGGCTTAGTGACCCAGATCTGCAACTGTAAATTTTCTGTCTGCAACTGCCACAGAAAATTGGCAAAACTGGTTGGTGGGGTTTGCCCAACCTACGGGAGTCAAGGGTACACCAGTCCACCTAGAAATCAGGTTTACACAAGTGTCCCTAACCTCGGATCCAGTGTCCTCATCGGAGGGGTCCTGTCGGACACAGTTAGGATTTGTGCAGTCACTGTATCTGCTCCGATTCCTGTGGCGCCCTCTGGTGGCCTGGAGGTTGAGCAGAGTCTGTGGAATGCGGGATCTCTGGCTGAGTTCTGGAGGAGGGACGTGGGTTCGGCAGATCAGGGGTAACGTAGAGACGCCCTCCTCCAGCATGGTCTGCAGGCTGCTCACCGAGCTGCCCGTGGCCAGTGAGGAGTTACTGTGGGACGTCTGCAGCAAGAAGTGAAAAGAGAGTCAGGAAAGAGAAACAAACCTAGATCTGGACATGAGAGGGCTTAGTTACCCAGATCTGCAACTGTAAATTTTCTGTCTGCAACTGCCACAGAAAATTGGCAAAACTGATTGGTGGGGTTTGCCCAACCTACGGGAGTCAAGGGTGCACAAGTCCACCTAGAAATCAGGTTTACACAAGTGTGCCGCACAAGTCCTGAAAAGTGAAGCCAAAACATTTCGATTGCCCCAAGTGGCTGGACCCAGTATAGGTCGTAAATGTAATCTAATGGCACGTGAGACAAACTAAATAATCAAATTACACTTCAAATAAATGTTTTCCAAAGATGGTTTCCATCATTTTAGGTAGTTCTTAGCATGGTGATGTATATATAAGTGTTCGTTTTTTGAATAAGTTTGATTTTAGTTAGTTATTTGATGTTATAAAAACGGGCTGTGGTGTCATGATTGTGAGCTTGCGATTGGGTCGGGCGAGTTTGGGCGGAACTTTGATACTGCGACTCCACCTCACGATCACTACTGCGCAGACTCTGGCTCCAAATTAATGACTAATGCGCAGACTCTGGCTCCAAATTAATGACTACTGCACAGACTCTGGCTCCAAATGACATAATTTCCACAGCGGCCATACTGAGATGTTTTGACTTCACTTTTCTATAGTGGAAGGAAGTGGAGCCAGTTAGTAGCAAGTAAACTAGATATCAAGCCTATTGGATAAAGGTGGGCTCCCGTCAAATTTCAAAACAGGCGATGTTGTAGAATCAGTGGGCGGAGCTAAACAGGCAGTGTTGTAGAATCAGTGGGCGGGGCTAAACAGGTTGTGTTGTAGAATCGGTGGGCGGGGCTAAACAGGCAGTGTTGTAGAATCAGTGGGCGGGGCTAAACAGGGTGTGTTGTAGAATCGGTGGGCGGGGCTAAACAGGCAGTGTTGTAGAATCAGTGGGCGGGGCTAAACAGGCGGTGTTGTAGAATCAGTGGGCGGGGCTAAATGTAGAAGCAAGCATTGATCTTCTGCGGAGGAGGGGTTTATCCACACTATTACATCATAAAGTGGCACATTCCACAAGCTGTCATTTTGGCAGACTGGCTTCAATATAAGCTGTTTTTAGACTAACGAGAAAGTTTTGAGTTCTGAAACTTACAGGATGTTTGTATAGTACAATGATCTCTTACATGTCAAAAGCTCAAGGAAATTCTGATTTCTCAGTCTATGACATCTTTAAGTGGATGACTGTTGGCCAGAATAAGCTGCAAAATGGGACTTACTTAATGTCTGAAGTCAAAGTCTGTCTACCTGAGGCCCCTTCATCCTTATGTTCCTTATGTTGGTATCCAGACACTTGACTGTAAGTCCTGATTGAGTTTGAATGGGCATCTCTTACCTGAGAGCCCATGACCCTGCTGTTGGCCCCTGGGGACCTGAGAGAAGCCCATGAGGCCGGAGATGCGTGTCTGGAGCCCGGCTGGGCCGCTCTGATGGCTGGGCTGCCCTGGGGAACCGCAGCGGTGGTGGGGTGGAAGAACTCAGCCGGGAGATGAAAGAGAGGTGAAGACATCTGGCCGTCTCCTCCACAGCCATCTGCCACACACAAACCATCAGCCCGTTTCAGAAGAACACAACAGGTGTTTTTACACTCCAGCTTCTTGTGCGAGTTAGGCTACGTCTTCATTAATCCGAATACATTTGAAAATGGTGTTTTCGTTTTAAAACGCTCTCTGTCCACACTAGCATTTTCAAGCGTTTTACAGAAGTTTCTCTTCCACACTGAAACGTCAAAAAACGTTAAATTCGTTAAAAAAAGCTCACTGAGACGATATAGACGGAACAGACATGATACTTTTCCATGCAATTCTTCTGGCAGGATTATTTTATTTAGAAAAATATCTCGCCATTCACTGACGCGTTCAGGTCGCACTCACTCACGATTGTATATCTGATCTAAAACACAACTGCACTCACATTTTGCCGTAAACAGCAATCGTAAATCAATTTTCTGTCATCTTCGCAGGACTGTGATATGAAGAGTATACAAAGTAACACATCTGTAGCAATAGTTTGAAAGTGAATAGCACATAACAGGCACGATACCAGTATAAACATAGATGTATATCGATATAATATGCATCACATGACTAAACATGCATCATCGTTTTCAAAAGCCTGTTTTCACAGTCCACACTACAATGCAAAAATGGATTTTTCAAATTTTTGGAAAACTCTTTTTTCAAAAAGCTCAGTTTTCCTTGACAAAAACACAATCTGGCGCAAGGCCAAAACAGAGAAAAAGATGCGTTTTCAAACAAAAATGTATTACTGTGGACAAGGCCTTAGTTTAACATTCATTTAGATGTGTAAAACTACATTTGTGAGCCTGGGGCACAAAAGCAGTGTTAAGTCGCTGGGGTATATTTGTAGCAATAGCCAACAATACATTGTATGGGACAAAATTATCAATTTTTCTTTTATGCCAAAAATCATTAGTATATTAAATAAAGATCATGTTCCATGAAAATATTTTGTAAATTTCCTACCGTAAATATATAAAAACTTAATTTTTGATTAGTAATATGCATTGCTAAGAACTTCATTTGAACAACTTTAAAGATGATTTTCTCAATATTTAGATTTTTTTGCACCCTCAGATTCCAGATTTTCAAATAGTTGTATCTCAGCCAAATATTGTCCTCTCCTAACAAACCATACATCAATGGAAAGATATTTATTCAGCTTTCAGATAATCTCAGTTTGAAAAAATTGACCCTTATGACTGGTTTTGTGATCCAGGGTTGTGGGTTTCCATTAACACAGTTTTACCACGTAACTTTCTATAAAACATTTTTTAAAAGTTTGTCAAGACAAACTTTGATGTTGGCTCAAACCAGAAAGCTTTAATAGCTCAAACTTTAACTGTTTCAAGGCCATCCAGTCTCTCAGACAACCAGACAGACATAGATTTGTAGGTGTAAGTGTAAGAACACATCGAATGTAATCGGCCCTTCGGAGAGCAGAACACACAGATGGCGCCTGACCTCCGCGGTGCCCCGTCTCACGCCGCTCCTCCCGTCTGTCTCGCCCTGGGCTGCATGCCTCGCTCTGAGGAAGAACGCTTCTGCACACGAGCTCGCCTGTGCTCAGGTCAGCGCTGCCGTGCTCCTGTACAGACACACAGCGCAATATCACACTGTACCTACAGCATATTACGACTGAATCAGGTTTGAGAGCTGCAGTGGAGGAGAGGATTTCCAGCTCCTCACACAAAGCATCATATAATAATGAAGTATAGAACTATATCACATAAATCTCACAGACTGTTAGGATGATACTCTTAGTCTATCCACGTTTATTTCATATGGACAAAAAGCAGCATGAACATAACTGCTAAATATCTGAAAGGAGTTGTTTCCAAATTTAAGAAAAAGAAGCAAAAACCAAGGGTATACCCTGCAGTAAGATTTGTAATGTTTTTTAAAGAAGTTTCTTATGCTCATCAAAGCTGTATTTATTTGATCACAAATACAGAAACTGTAATTATGTGAAATATTATTGCAATTTAAAATAAGAGTGTTCTATTTTAATATACTTTAAAATATAATTTATTTCTGTGATGCATCATTACTCCAGTCTTCGGTGTCACATGATCTTCAGAAATCATTCTAATATGCTGATTTATTATCAGTTTGGAAACTGTTGTGCTGCTTAATATTTTTTGGGGACCTGTGATACTTTTTTCAGGATTCTTTGAAAAATAAAAAGTTAAAAAGAACAGTGTTTATTCACAATATAAATTTTGTGTTACAATATACACTACTATTCAAAAGTTTGGGGTCAGTACATTTTTTTCTTTCTTTTTTAAAAACAAAATAATGCTTCTATTCAGCAAAGGTTTGTGTTAATTGGATAAAAAGTAATAGTAAAGACTTATATTGCTAGAAAAGATTATTTTGAATAAATGCTGTTCTTTTAAACGTTTTATTCATCAAAGAATCCAGAAAAAAAGTATCACAGGTTCCAAATATATATATATATATATATATTAATTAGCACAACAGTTTCAACAGTTTTTCTGTATTTTTGATCAAATAAATACAGCCTTGATGAGCATAAGAGACTTCATTAATAAACATTAAAAATCTTACTGATATCAGACTTTTGAATGGAAGTGTACATTCACCAAAAAAGGAAAAAAGTTAAATGAATTAAATAAATGAAACTCCTCTCAGGTCTTTGCCGAAATGCGTGGGGGAGTCTCTTTTTATCTTTTGTTTATAGCCATGTAAAAACAAAGACTTTTAAATGTATTAAGTTGAAATGCTGAAATGCATTGAAATACTTTGTTTTGTTTTGTTTATTTGACTATAACCTATTAAGTTTTTTTTTCCTCCACAGAGTGCATTATAATAATTGTTTTCACCACTGTAGTGCTCTCTAGCCACTATTTGTTATAAATTAATTTATTTAAAAACGTCAGTATACACTAAAGTAAATGACATATGACAAGTGTTCTACATCTACATAACAGCAAAATGTTATTTTTAATTTACACACAACAAAACCTGAACACAGTTTATAAATTATAAACTGCTTAATCATCTGTTTTCAGTAAGATTTAATCAATACAAGTGTTTGTGTGCCTGCTATTGCGCATTTAACTTGATTAATGCCCAGCAGACGTCTGTTTTAGAGCAGTGGGCGACTAATTCACTCCTTGATTTGCTTAATAAAAGCCTTTGAGATTGTGTTGACAAACATGTTTATAGTGCATTATTTTCCAAAGCATTTAAAATAGATGTAGTGCAGCCGTTAAAAGTAATTTGCATGCAATGTATCATGACAACCTCATGCACTTACTGCTGATCTATGTAAGTAAAATAACTTGAATGGCACACAAGAGTGTAAATTTGCAGGTTTACTACAGAAAAGCTAAAATGTGTTTAAAAGTCTGATTGACCAAATCGATTTTTCTTGGTTTGGCCCCAAAATGTTCAAACGTCAAGCTACGCCTACGGTGAGATGACAGATGATTTTCCTAAAGTGAATTATTTCTTTAAAGTCTTCAGTGCAAGTCAAGCATGTTCTCCAGCTTCTCTACACGAGTCTGAGAGCAGAAGCATCAGAGACACAGACAGAGCGAGAAGATCCTGCTGAGACGAACCCGAAGGAGCTTTACACATCCACCCGAGAGACCCATGCACTTATCAGTTAATTAAGCATGTCAATAATGATTAATCAGCATGATGATACACACACACACCTTACGGTCGCTGTGCTCGTCCAGGCTGATGTCATCAGGCAGCACCGGTGAGGAGGATTTATCTGACAGCTGCTCCGACATCAGAGACGTTTGCTCGACCTCCGCCAGCCGGATCTGCAAACACACACCATCACCACAGGAAGCTGTCAAACACTGGTGCATGCAGAGATCTGAATGCTCACTCACATGACCTGCTGCGCACACACACACACACGCACGCCACACACACACACACACACTCTCACACACACACACACACACTCTCACACACACACACACACACTCTCACACACACACACACAATCTCACACACACTCACACATCATTATTCTTGCATAAATCTTGAACATAAATGATAACATATCCTCATGATTAAGACGCTGTTTCTATGTTCATTTCATTTAGAATTAGTCCTGCATGTAATACATTCAGCCATGATGATGTTTCATGCAATCCTCTGCAAACGAGATCATTGATGATCATGTGTCTGTCGGGCTTCATGACGGATGAGAATCATATTATGAACAAAATGATTCTGATTCTGATTCCACTGAATGATTCCGACTCCTGAATGATTTAATTAGTGCAGGTGTTCCCAAATGAGGGGAACTGCAGGGGGTTTGTCAGTTGATATGAGCTAATAAACAATTATATAAGATGTAAAATTAAAATAAATAATTAGGTCTGCATGATAATTGTGATGAAGCCTGCAATTTAATTAAATAACTTTAGAGTCTAATGCAATTCATAATTATCAAATATTCTTTTTTTATTTTATAG
Organism: Sinocyclocheilus rhinocerous; assembly: GCF_001515625.1. Classification (NCBI taxonomy): domain Eukaryota; kingdom Metazoa; phylum Chordata; class Actinopteri; order Cypriniformes; family Cyprinidae; genus Sinocyclocheilus; species Sinocyclocheilus rhinocerous. Next base: position 40,504 of record NW_015625999.1, on the reverse strand, counting down.
AACAATTGTACTGTACAACTGTAATACATTTCTGTATTTATTTTTATAATTAGCATTAAAACAAACTACTACTACTGTAATTATACATTTAAGTACGGAGTAATATTAATTAACTACTTACTCTATGGTTAGGGTTAGGATTAGGGTTTGGCTTAGTGTAACTTGCATGTAATTATGCATAATTTGTTATTATAATAGTAAGTACATGTAACGTGTAACAAGGACACCTTAAAATAAAGTGTTGCCCTAATAATTATAATAATAATTATTATTATTATTATCATAATATTTATTAACATCAGAGATTTGTGAACATGAAAATGTGTTTATGTACTTATTTATGTACTTTACTGTATATTTTACTGTACTTTACAACAGCAATATATTTGTCTTTATTTTTTATAATTGTAAATAAAATATAATACTAATAATTTTATTTACACTTAATTTAATTTTTTTTTTTTTTTTTTTGACAGAAGCGAACTGTAAACATGCAAATGTGTTATTATATTATTGGAAATTTTAACTTAAAATCTTAGGGGGGCTTCAGGAAAAAAAATAATTTTTTTATAGTACAATTACAATTGTATTATTATTATAATTTTTATTAACATCAGAGATTTGTAACATGCAAATGTGTCAAATAAAATTGTAATTTTTTATTTTACGTAAATAAAATCTCAGGGGTACTTCAAGTAAATATTTTAGGTCTAAGGGGTTCGGCTGACAGACAGTTTGGGAATCGCGTTAGGTATCCTCACCTCTCCTGATTGGCTCCTGCCGTCTCGTCTCTGGTGGAACACAGATCCTGATAGATTATCAATCATCTGCATTTCTCCATCCAGCGAGTCCTTCATCAGCAGAGAGACGCTTTCCAGCCACTGGTTCTCCTGTCACACACACACACACACACACACACACAC
>NW_015625999.1:29697-36940 GCF_001515625.1 Sinocyclocheilus rhinocerous | reverse complement strand
GTTCACACTTGTAGTTCGGTTCGTTTGGTTCATTTGGTCCGGACCAAAAAGGAAAATGATACATTTGGTCCTGGTCCACTTAGTGTTCACATTGGCATTTTTGACAGCGAACCTAAAGACAGCGAACCTAAAGGCATCGTTATACGTTCACAACCTGATTGGTCGGCTTGAATGACGTATATAACACCCCAAACAAAAGATGCGTTAGACTTATAGACTTAAACACTTAAAGTGTATGATATCAAAGCACCGATGAACCGATTGGTCAGCTCAGCGCCGCTTTAAGTCGAACACACCTAATGCCGTCTGCTGGACTAAGCGTGCTCATTCTTGCGTGTACATATAATTTTATTTTCACCACCTGCAAACTCTCAAGGAGCTCATAAAAGGCACTTTACCTCATCGTTGCTCCACGTTTGCCCTCTGCATAAAAATGCACAAAATAATTGTGATACAATCGTGATGCATCGTGATATCAAATAGTTGACATGATAATCGTAATCGAATCGAATCGTGAAACCAGTGACGATCCACAGCCCTATTCAGGATCGACACGCACCTGTGCCGGTGAGTAGAGTCTCCTCTGGTTCTGTGTGAATCCGCTCTGGCTGGTGTTAGTGTTGGTGTGAATCGATGGCCTCTCGCCCGCATCGGCCCCAGTCGAGCACTCCGGACGCCCCAGACAGCACAGGCCACCCTGCGCCAGCTCCATCTCGATCTCCGCGTCCATCTCCGCGTCCTCCTGCGCCTCTTTATTGGAGTCGTCCAGGTGCTTCATCAGCACGGCCACCACCACGTTAATCAGGACGAACTGAGCCGTCAGAACGAAGCTGACAAAGTACATGGGCGAGATGATCTGCAGGCTGGAGTTACACGAGTAGCTGTCGCCTGGCGGACACTCGCGCAGCGTATCCTGTGAGCAAAGACACACTAATGACTAACGATTGTCCAGTTTTGATCATTTCATCCTCACCAGTGCAAAACGACTAAAAGGGAAACCATGAAATCAGCTCAATATCTCTCATGCATCACAGCTGTTGGTCGCACTGCAGAGTGTCCCATCTGGCGCTGTTTCACATATTGTCTGTCTTTGCTTCAGGCGAGACACTACAGTTTTTTCAGATCTTACGTCATCCTCCCGGAGCTGCTTCCATGTACTACTGTTGGCGCAAGCTAGATTAAAGTGATTATTACGTTTTGAATATGGATATTTTTCTTACAAAAATGCATCGATTCGCTACAGGAGGCCTTTGTTCACCCCCCGGAGCCGTGTGAGGCACTTTTTATTATGGATGCATGTTCTTTATTTCACTTCTTTTGGACTGATGCCATTAAACAGCTTGAAAGATCAAAGACCATTTTTAATATGACTCCGACTGGATTCGTCTGAAAGAAGAAAGTCATATACACCTAGGATGCCATGAGGGTGAGTAATTCATGGGCTAATTTAAATTTTTGGGTGAACTAACCTTTAAGTGTTTGTTTTACTACACTGTATTTATTTTCATCAGTAGATTTCAGGGGTTTTTTATCCATACTGGAAGGCTGTGAGTTTTTTTTCCACTTCAGTAGCAGTTAATCAAACCAAACTTTATTTGTATTCCTTTAAACTTTAAAGTTTTATTCCTATCTATTAAACTTTATTTATATTCCTATCCATATTTTGAAAGGTTTTACCTGGTTTGTTCATGCATCATTCACCTGATATATATATATTTAACATTTTATTCCTAAAAACAAGGTGAAAATGTATTTGTTTTCTGTCTGTTGACAGTATTTTCTGATTTATGGAGTGATAAAAAGAGAAATCTCAAATCTAAAGTATTACGATCAGTGGCGGCTCGTAGATATTAAAATAGAGGAGGCACACTAAACTGCAGCGATCCCTACTCTGATGTGTTTTTTTTTTTCAACTGCTCAATAAAAGCCTTCTTTTGGTCACGTTTATGTACGAAAATGACATGTTTACTACAAGACAAATGCATCCTCCTGTCCTTTAAAGCAGCAAAGGTGTCTATGACTCATAGACAGGGTGCGAACTACGGGGGAGCTAGGGGGAGCTCGGCTCCCTTAATTAAGACATGGGCTCCCCTGAAAACGTGATTTGTGAAATTTTGGGGGGTCTCAAAAAATATTAACAATGTGTTATTTTGACGTGCAATTTCAGTTTTGTGTAATGTGATCATCGTGGATTATTATGTGTAAAATTGCAAAAATATCATTCATTCATGCATGACGGCGATTTAAACCTAATTCACTTCAATAAAGATAACTATACATGCTATTCTTGTCATGAGCATCAAGGTGTGGGGGCGCTGCGGTGCAAATTCCACTCATGTTTAGTACGTTAACTCAAAGATTCATAGAAAAAATATAAACGCTGGACTCTGTGGTCGATTCTGTGTTAAGGTAAGGCATGTTATTCGCAATTATGTGTTGTGGCTGGGTTGTTATAGGTCTGCGTGACTCTCGATGTCTTAGGCCTAATTGAATGGAGGAATTATGGTAACGTTATTCTTCTGTAGTCTGACGACGAGTAACTTACTAACCGTTGTTCATGTGAACTCAGACAGCCTGATGCTTTGTTTATATACTATTTGTGGGTGGCTGTTTGTTGTTTCACCTATCAATTCGTGTCGATAAAGTATAATAGGGTAAATCCTGTATAGTGATTTATCCTATATAGTGCATACACTTGTAGCTGTTATGTATCTTTGTAAGTCATTGTAAGCCCATTGTAAGCACGCGCAAGCGCACGAACCCCCCCTTATAAAAAAAAAAGTGGGCTCCCCCAAAGTCCACGGTATAGTTCGAACACTGCTCGTAGAACACACCTGTCTTCTTCAGTTCATCAATTAAGGCTTATTCGTCATCAATTAAGGTCAGCCACTCTAAAACAGCACATTCGGCCATCTAATGAAGATGGTTTTATGTCCAGCTTAGGCATGGGCCTTCCTTCATTTTTTTATTTTTAGCTGCTGCTCGAAAGGGAGCTTTGAAAATGTGTTGGTGATTAAATATTCAATATCTCTCAATTGTGACTGGTTGATAAAACAAGGGAAGTTAGCCTCCTTCATGGATTTTTATCCATTATTTCTATATTTAAACCAATGAGAAATAGAGCCGCTCTGCTGACTAAGTTAAATACTCAATGGTGATTGGTTCATTTTTAATCAATGGAGGCCAAAGTCTCCAGCTATGGATTGTGCTTCACTCCTGTCTTTCTCCAGACATCCATGTGGAAGAGCAGCAGTAAAACGCATGGGATTCCAACTTCAGTAATATGTTATGGTTTGCAACGGTGAAGTTACAAGGAATACACATTCTGAACTGAGGAGCTGCCACTGATTATGATATCTATTAAGTTACATGTTTACACTATTCACCTGTGATGTCTTAATTCAGCATAATGCAGCAAAATTATTAATCAATGCAATCTTTACAACTGTTTATCAAGCAGCACAACACATCAATTACTCACCTATTAGTGAAAAGCAAGTAAAGCACTACTGTTGGAGGAAGAAGAAAAACTGCACTCTGTTTACAGTGACTGAATGCAGCTGATTTACTGTCTGTAGTTTGGGGTTTGTGTTCATGTAAAGGCTCAATGACAGCAGCGTGAGCTCTACCTTCATGATGCCGTTCCAGTTATCTCCTGTAGACACCTGGAAGAGAGTGAGGAACGCCATGCCGAAGTTTTCAAACGTGGCGTGACGACTCATGCCTTCACACGGGTATTCAACATTACACACTGAAACACAGACACACAGAGAGACATGAAATGTGACAGAAATAACAGCAAGATTTAAAAATATTCAAGGATCTCATGAAGTAATCACATTTTATTTTAGTTGCTTCATATTTATTCATAATGCTCACCAAGGCTGCATTTATTTGTTTAAAACCAAATACATTTTATTGCAATTTAATATTGCAGTTTTCTATGTGAATATCTGTTAAACTGTAATTTATTTCTGTGATCAAAGCTGTATTTTCAGCATAATTCCTCCAGTCTTCAGTGTCACATGATCTTCAGAAATCATTCTAATATGCTGATTTGCTGCTCGAGAAACATTTCTGATTATTATCAATGTTGAAAACAGTTGTGCTGCACAATATTTTTTGTGGAAACCCTGATACATTTTATTTTTTCAGGATTCACAGATGAATAGAAAGTTCAAAAGAACAGCTTTTATTTGAAATAGAAATCTTTTGTCACATTATAAATGTATTTAATGTCACTTTTTCCATTTAATGCATCCTTGATAAATAAAAGTATCTTTTTTTTTTTTATTAAAATGCTGCATATGCAAACAGATCATTAGGTGCTTTAGGAATGAAAAGGAATTTTTTTTCTCTCACCCAGTTCTCCAAACAACTCGACTCCGAGCGCAGCATAGATGAAGAACAGCAGAACAAAGAGCGGCGCCGAGCTCATCTCCAGCACTAAAGCAGCCTTCAATACTCAGAATGAAAGTCATTTAATTCCCAGAATGAGGTTTGTGCTGGTCATGCGCTCACAGCTGCTTTATTGCTTATATTCAAGGTTAACTCACTTCCATTAGACGTGCCGGAAGCCCATCTGAGCCCGGCGAGAGCTCGAGAAAACAAACGCTTATCCACATTATTCCTCACATACGCTTTACTCAAACGCACACAGTGGTTTTATATAAATATAGATATTAATTCGCATGAATTAAGTTACTATTGACACATTTACAGGACTGAAGTGTGATCATCGGCGCAGTTAATCATGTGAAAGGAGGTTTGTAGATCGACGCCATCTGTTTAATGTGCTTGTGTCAGGCGCTCACAGCCGTGTTGAACACACAATGACTCTAGAAACGACGTGTTGTGAGCATGTCTAACGCTTCATTCACACGCCAGACGCTTCTCTGCAACTTTAGAACTGAATGTTATTGTGTAGATGTCTGCTGAGATACAGTCATCTTTGATATGCATATTTCTAAGGCTCTAGGTGATAAACATGATCAACTTTGCTGTTAAACCTGTTTCACACTCAATCTCCTCACGTCTTCTGTCGTCTGATTGATAGTTTGGAGTTTTTTATCCAGTCAAAGCTCTTTTAGTGTAATAGTAGAAACGTCCAGCTTCAGCTCGAGCTTCACGAGTCTTTCTGCTCTCAAATCTTGACTGATTTTTATCAAGTAAACGTGTGAGTGTGTGTGTGTGTGTGTGTGTGTGAGTGTGTGTGTGTGTGTGTGAGTGTGAGTGTGTGTGATTGTGGGTGTGTAAGAGTGTGTGTGTATGTGTGTACCTGTGGTAACGCCTGCACCACGGTATCGAGCAGCGCTCTCATTCCTGTGGCCATCTTCAACAACTTCAGAACTGTGAAATTGAGACAAAAACACACTGAATGTCACGGGAGAGACAGAAACATCTCAGAGAAGTTCAGTCGGAGTCTCTCTAAATGAAGATCACACAGAATCTGAATTCCGGCTTCACTACTGCTCACACACTTCTGTTGCTCTGTGTTGTGCTTTCAAAATGATTTCACGTTTCATCTCAGTAGTGACTAAAATGCTCAAACGCTCCAAAACAGACTCCAGCGCTGGAATACATCAGTCAGATCACAGTGCATTACCTCACCAACGCCATTTAGTTTATGTCCTTCATGCAGACTTTTTATTCATTTAATTCATTTCTACAATGAAAAAATATTGGTGTAGGAGACATTTCTAGTAAATTTAGTAACACTTTGCTTAAAGCCTTTATACATGATATATTCAAAAATATTTAAATGCATTAATTACACCCTGTAATGCACTGAATCATTTCATGAGTAATTGTAACCACAATTATAATACATTTTACAATGTATCTATTTATTGTTACATATATGCATTGAATATAATGCATTAAAACACAACAAAATATCAATATCAGGTGTAACAAGGAATATGCAATTATTATGCATTTTAGCTTTGGATACAATTATTTATGAAAGATGCAATGCATTACAACATACATTTAAAAAAAATGTACCTTTATAATACATTATACATAAAAGCTTAAAGTGTTACCATAAATTTAACAAATAATTACAAAGAAATGTCAAGTAAATGGGATTTTTTTAAGCACGAATGAAATAGCATTTTCTTGTAAAATGTAATCCAACTATTTTTATTTTATTTAATATGAAAAAAACTTTTTCTACAGTGTAAATTTTTATATATTATATTTTTTAGAATGACTGATAATTTTTTCAAAATATTTAAATTGGTAGTCCTTTTCTGTCCATCAGACAAAAAAGGTGGTCTCACATTATAAATTATTAAAAGTGCATGGATCCACGTGAAACACTAACTAAACACTACTAACCTCCTCAGTCAATTATTGTCGTTCTAGGTCCAAATTGCATTTAATAGACAGAAGCTCCTGAGGTTTTCCATCTTATTGCATAAGTGATTTTAAAATGTATTTTTCACGTTTTAATCTCTGTATAAATGAGCGTGCTGACCGCGGGCGATGCGCAGGACCCTCATGATGCGGATGATGGTGGGATTGATGGGAAGCGAAGCGCTTATTTCGATCTCCTCCAGAGTGATTCCCATCACAGACAGCAGCACGATGGCCAGATCCAGCTGATTCCATCTGAGGAGACAGAAAGCTGATCACAGCGGAGATCCTCTGGAAGCGCGGCTGTGTGTCGTTTCAGACGCTGCTCACCTGTCTTTAAAGAAGCGTCTGAAGCCGAACGCGACGAGCTTCAGCATGGTCTCCACCACAAACGTGGAGCTGAAGAAGTAGTTGCAGTATTTCAGCGCCGTCTCCAGCGACTGAGAGAAACCAGAGAGAAGAAGCTCAACGCTCAGTAACAGAGTTCTGTTCACTCTGATTATAGATGATGCTCAACACAACGATTCATTCATGAAACACCTGCAGGATTAATGTTGTAACTTAAAAAAAACATTTAAAAAAAATATTTCAGCTAGTTGCCAAGGCAACATTTCTCATGAATACATGAATTTAAATTAATGTACTAAAATAACTAAAACTGAAATTAGTTATATAAACATTTAAAAAAAACTAGAAAAAATTATAACACAATGAAATTACAAAAATTTCTAAATTGAAATTAAAACATACAATATACAAATAAAAACTGATTCTAAACGGGTACTAAAATAACTAAAACCATAAAAAAATATAAATAAATAAATAAATAAAAAATATATATAATAATAAAATAATAAAATAAAAATTAAATTACATTTAAAAT
>NW_015625999.1:16224-29675 GCF_001515625.1 Sinocyclocheilus rhinocerous | reverse complement strand
TTAAAAATCATAACAACACACAAGGAAATTATTAAAATTTCTAAATTGAAATAAAAACAAATTTTAAAAATAAAAACTGATTCAAAATATTTATAAAAATTATAATAAAAACCTGAGATATCCTGCAGTGTTCCTGAATATGTAATTCTTGGGGGCGATTATGCTAATTGTGAATGCGTGTGCACATGTTTAAGAATGAATTATGAGGAATTCATTAACATACACTTAACTATGCTCATTTTCTTAACTTGATACTAAAATAACTAAAACAATAAAAATAAAAATATATATAAAATAAAAATTAAATTAAATTTAAAATTATATAAAATTAAAATTGAATAAAATAAAATTATATGGACATGTTTAAAAAATAAATAAATAAATAAAATGACAAAAACACAACAACATTATTAAATCTTTAACTAAAATTAAAATCGTATATACATATACATATATATATATATATAAAGATAAAAACTCATTCAAAATATGAATAAAATCTATAATAGTATCTCCAATGACACTAAAATAACATTGGATCCCGACCAATCAATCAAAGCGAGTGTGCAAGCAGCTGATTGGCTGCGGGTCATGTGACAGTGCTGCTCACCTGTGGTTGGTTGTAGTGCTCCAGGCTCATGGTGACCACATTGATGCAGATGATGAGGGTGATGAAGAGGTCCAGATAATGACTTGTGCAGAACGAGTGAATCATCCGCCGAACGCGACCGTACGAGGAGTAATACGGCAGCCGCTGGGCCTCTGAACACAACCACAGCGTTTATTACTATCATCATCCTCACCTGCACTGCTGATGCTTTGACAGGAACACACGCTGATCTTTCACTGACAGAGTGATGGATGGATGTAAATGATGGCAGCCCTGAGATGATGGATGGATGGAAGAGGAAACAATGGGGTCAGCGCTGATGAATGTGGCCCAGGATCTCAGGAGAAGAAGAACGAGGAGGAACACGAGAGATAAACGAGTGAGAGCAGCAGACGACACGGGAAGACGAAAGAGATGAAGACAAATGAAGAAGAAGAGAAGCAAACGATGGAGAATAGATGAGAAACTAATGAGACGCTCAAACTCGCGGTCTTTCCAGTGCATTATATGGGTCTTACTGCGCCTCCTCTTCTCCATGCGCTTCAGCCGCTTCTCCTCCCTCCGCCGCGCCTCCTCCACCTCCTGATGCTGCCGGCACTTGTGGAAGTTCTCCACCACCACACCAACAAACATGTTCAAGACGAAGAAACTGACGATCAGCAGGAAGGAGATGAAGTACAGCAGCATCCAGGGGTTGTTATTGATGACGGGCTGAACACAGACACACAGTTAAAACACTCAACGCTGATAAACACTGCTCAACACAGCCTACATATTAAATATAAAGAAGAGGAGTTTGTTTTTTTATAAGAAGTTATTAGTTTTATTCATCAAGGACACATGGAACCAATCAAGACATTTATAATGTAACAAAAGCTTTCTATTTCAATAGAAATTAATTATAATAATATCTCACAGTTTTACTGTATTTTTGCTCAAATAAATGCAGCCTTGGTGCGTAGAAGAGACTTATTTCACAAACATTAGGATTCTTTTAAATGTGTATACGCGCGTGCGTGTGTGTGTGTGTTTGAGTGTGTGTTTGTGTGTGTGTGTGTGTGTGTGTGTATGAGTGCACCTGGTATTCATCACGTTATGGGGACCAAATGTCCCCACAAGTACTGTGTCTGTGTGTGTGTGTGTGTGTGTGTGTGTGTGTGTTTTACCTGCTGGTCGATCCCGACAGCGTCCAGCCCGTGGTACATGATATTTACCCATCCATCTTTAGACGCCAACACAAACAGTGACATCAGAGCCTGAAATAGAGAACCACCAAACACACACACAGCAGATCATCAGCTGCAGGAAGTCAAGATCACATTCATTTGCTCCACAGGACTGAAGCAGATTTCTAAAGCTAACGAATAAATCTCTCCTGACAGAGAACCATGAGCTTGCTGATAGTGAGTCGGACAGTCAGTGTGAGTTTAACTTGAGTTTAAAAACAATACTTAACCAAACAACTCATAATCCTGAGGAGATGCACTCAAGATTATTACCATGGAAATGAAAATCATGATAAAACCACTCAATATATTTGAAAACACACTCTTATGATGCACCATGAATAAGTTCTCTGCAATCTATAACCACTTATATTTTTTGTATGAATGTGAATATAGAACAGATTAAAATGTAAAGATATTCTTTTAAACTTGCACTGTAAATTCTGGAATATAAGTCTTGTTTTTTTCTGAATACTGTTCGATTTAAAGGACTTCTTGTGGAGTGAGAGGAACTAAAATATATGTTTATAGTGTTCATAAAGTTTATAAATGTTTCTTTTTTATTTTATTTTATTCATTGATTTTTCTGAATGTAATAATAAAATGTCAAATTATCAGTTTTTTCCCCCTCTCAACAATGCAATTTTGACCAGATGCAATTGTAGTCACGTTACTTATTTTCAAGAAAATATGGTACTTAGTTACTGTAAGTCATTAGTTATATATTCTACTGTTGTTGTGATTTTAACGGTGTCATTCACAATGCAACATGGGATAGTAGTTCATACAAAGTAAGTTGTAATACACTATCTGTATCTTTATCTGTATCATTTTTGACAACAACTTTTTTATAAAAAAAATGTTCTTCAAATGAAAGAGTGTAATGTTCAGATCTGGCTGGTTTGGTTCATGGCTTAAAACTCTTTATCAGAGAATATTTTGTAATGTTTATGGAGGAAAAGAATGGGAAAACAAAGACTTCAGGAAGCAAACGCGTCCGATCAGTGTTCAGCTCATCAGCAGAAGGAGTCTGACCCTCACCTGCCCCAGGTTGTCAAAGTTGTACTTGTGATGAAACCAGCGGTAATTGGCAGAGAGACAGTCGGATTTATTGGTGATGTTCTTCACATCCAAACCCACACAGTAATAGAACTTCCCTTTGAAGAGCTGTATCAGCGTCTGACGGAGCAGAATTAGAAATTGCTGTCAACTGAATGTGAGATGAACCTGAACTCCCAGGATGCCGAAGATGATGAAGAAAGCGCAGCAGATGAGGACGATGTTTCCGATGGGCTTCAGCGACGTGATCAGAGTCTCCACCACCAGCTTCAGGCCTGGAGCTCGACTGATCACCCTGAGAAACCGTGAAGAACCGAGTCACAAACACACAGAACCACACCGGACCTATAGACAGTCAACCTCAGAGACTCAAAACGGCCCTAAATAAATTCAATACAATTCACACAAAGAAAAAAAAATGTTAAAACAGTAAACCATGAGTAAAACATATGACCTTTAAAGCTGCATTTTTTTAACATTTGTATTTTACTAAATCTGAATTTTACAGTATGTTATAGTTATTGTTACAGTTAAATATATACATTTTATTTTTAAAAAAAAATTCTGTGCTTTCCTGAAGCTCAAGCATTAGATGATGGCTTTAGCAATTGCAAGACTATGGGATCGATTCCCAGCAAAATTCACATGCGAGAACTGATCAAAATGTACAACACAATGTGCATTTCTTCAAATAAAAGTGTCTGCCAAATGCATACATGTAAATACACATAATTTTAATAACAACATAATAATAAAAAATAAAAAAACATTTTAGTTCTGTGTAGCTGCTTTGAAATTTCTTGAAAAACCTTGAAAAACCATGAAATTTTCAGGTCAACGTGACCCACTAACATCACAACTGTAACAGAAACTTCATATGTACATTCCACAACAGCTCAGCCGCCTTTATATCTATAGCACTTTATATAATAATACAGATTGTTTCAAAGCAGCAGAGTGTCGAAACTTTGCAGGCATGTTCATGTTCCTAAATGAGAAATTGTCAGACAATTTCAAGACAAAACATCTGAGGTTAACCAGTATTTCCTACGACTCAAATTGGGGTCAAACTGAACATAATATAAGGGTTAACCATCTTAATTCTGGCTAATAATTAATGACCATCAAATGAACCTGTAGTCTGAAAGTAATCTGATTACGTAACTCGCGTTACTTGTAATGTGTTACCCCCAACACTGGTCTGTTCTTCTCCGAAGGACTAGTTGGTCTAGAGGAAGCCCTGGTGAGGCTGGTTTGTGTCTAGTTGACCCAACTAATCAACTAATTAGTTGTTCACCTGAGCGGGCGTAATGTTCTCAGCAGTCTGAGCACGCGCAGGACGCCCAGGATCTTCGCTCCGCCCGTCATCGACACCACAATATCAATAAGAGACACGAAGACGAGAAACCCATCCAGAACGTTCCAGCTGCTGCGCAGATACGTACGATCCCCCAGATACAGACCCTTAGAAACCACCTGAGACAGAAGGCATACAAAACATGCAGAATATTAACCCTTTAATATAAAAGAAGATATTTAAATATACGTTTGTGTATACACTTTTTGTTGAGTATCATATTTGATTTATCAGGCTTTTATGGCTCATATAGTCTAATATAGTGAGAGCGTGAAGGAAAAAACTGCACAATTTTATTCAGAGATTCAAACTGAGCAAAAATATGAAGAAATAAAGGCTCCTCAGAAGATGTGAGATGTTCTGGAGGCTTGTGAAGATCATTCCTCCGCTGAGGAACAGTGAAAGTAAAGCTTCTGGAAACAAACGCTCCTCAAAAGATCCTGAGGATCAGATTTGAGACTCTAAAACATGATTGATGGAGAATCAAGTAAAGCTGAGCTGCTTCAGTCTGGAAATATGACTGCAGTTATTCTGACGTTTACTTGATAAAAATCAGTCAAGATTTGAGAGCAGAAAGACTCGTGAAGCAGCAGCTGAAGCTGGACGTTTCTACAATTACACTAAAAGAGCTTTTACTGGATAAAAAACTCTAAACTATCAATCAGACGACAGAAGACATGCAGTAGACCTGAGTTTGCTGACATCTGTGCAATCGGAATAGATCCCTCATACTGAATTTGTGCTGAAATATCCGAGTTTGATGGACACGTGACCTTTGATATTGAGAACTAAAGATATGTGGAGCGATTTCTTCTTTCTCAAGTCTTCTATTCTACCTCTGTATGATTATACAGTAAGTTTGGTGTTATTTTCTGCTGGTGTCTGCAGTGTATCAAGAGCAGACCTGCGCCGATACAGTGGAAGAACGCTCTGTTCTGATAGCATCATCAGAGCTTTTACCGCGGTAAGGTCTGACAGGTACAGAGAGAGAGAGAGAAAGACCTGCTGCGCTGCGTTTGAAGCAGATTTCACCTCAGAGACAGAAAGCTACAGGACACCGACAGCCTCCCTGGCGCTTCAGAGCTGGACTTGAACAAACTCCACTAACCGCACAACATTCAGAGTGTGCTTTACACTGGAGACTATTTACTAGAGTGTTCTCCCAGCATGCACAGCGACAGTCTCCAGTGCTCTCATTGGCTCATTTGCTAACAAGGCTGATTTTAAAATAATCTAAACGAGCTGTGTATGTACCTGTTTTTCTATTCTGGTGGGGACTTAAACCTGAATACACACACTCATGGGAACTCGTGTCACGGTGGCGACCTAAATTGAGGTCTCCACGGGTAAACAAGCTAATAAATCACACAGAATTAAGTTATTTGGAAATCTAAAAATGCAGAAAGTTTCCTGTGAGGGGTAGGTTTAGGGGTAGGGTTTGTGTAGGGCAATAGAATATACGGTCTGTACAGTAGAAAAACCATTACGCCTATGGAGAGTCCCCACAAGGATAGCAAACCAGACATGTGTGTGTGTGTGTGTGTGAATGAATTTTCCCAGTCAAACACAATCAGATTATGTGTTTTCAGAAACAACAGCTGAAACAACAGAATCAGTTCAGTGTCACTGACCACCAAGACTTATTTATTTTGATTGCTGCACCAGCAACTATGCCTGTTTTCATGGCAAGATCAATGTATTTTAAAATAAATAGTGATAGCATTTTATTTGACACTTCCCCTGGACACGTCTCAGAAATTAACGGGGGCTTGGGGCAAATTTTCTATTCTATCTACTTATTTTCTTTTTTTTATTATTATAAAAAATGACCCTCTAATTCTAGCATTCTCTCTTTTGTACTATTGTTTTGAATTATTTTTATTTAAAAAAAAATGACCCTCTAACATTACCTAGTCTTTTTCTTTTCTATCTACTTGTTTTCTTTTTATTTATTATATTTTTAAAAACCCTTGCTACGTATACTGCATTAGGCTAACTGAGACCTGTCACAGCACTTACATATCATTGCTCTTTTGTTGATTTTGATTGCTTCTATTGTCCTCATTTGTAAGTCGCTTTGGATAAAAGTGTCTGCTAAATGATTAAATGTAGACGTAAAAACACCACAAAAATGCCCCTGTACAATCACAATAAATGTATTTCAACTGTCACAAAGTGGAAAAAAAATAAATGGAAAAGTGTTGATTGTGGTATTAACATCACATCTGCTCGTGTTGCACCATATTTATTTTTACACGTTTTTACAGCATTGTGCATTACAGCCAATCACACACGAATCCGTTGAGTTTATGAATGCAACGGCCAATCAGATGTGTTCAGATGAGTCATCACTGAAACACCAGAATTTTGCTGAGTGTGTGCTCTCTCTGACTGAATTCTCTCATCATCAACAAAGTGCAGATAGATGTATGTGTTATGTAACTAGAGATTCATGCATTATACAGCGCAGACAGCTTCACCGATTATAACGGGAATTTTCTGAGAGTGTTTTAACTCACGCTAGACTATAGTCAATGATGTGATCATGTAAATGTTATTTCATCGCTTTCTGTATATAATTTATTCACTGTTTGATCAACCGTGAAATTGAAAGCATTATAATTACAAATGTACAATGTTTTTATTCATTTGTGATCATGTTAAATACAAATTCAGTTTTATTAAAATATTTTATGACAAATCTATCCATATCTACTTGCCTAAACAGATGGGTTTATGATGAGCATAGTTATAGATTACACTCCTCTACACACTCATTACTACATGGTTGCTAGGGTGTTCTGGTGGTTGCTAGGGTGTTGATAAGTCTTTATGAGGGGGTTTTGGAAGAGTGTTCTTGTCAGTTCATAATGGGGGTGTTCTGGTGGTGTTTTTTTTCCTGTCTGGAAGTACTTAGTGAATAGTGATATAAAGGAACCTATAAGAATATCAATGATGACTGACGTAGAGATCAGCAGAAGTAAATGTGAGATGCTCAGGTGAGCCGTTACCTTGACGGTCATCTCGGCCACAAAGATGGCAGTGAAAACGTAGTTGGAGATGGTGAGGAAGACTCTCTCCTGACGGGAGAAGAGAGGAGACAGTCAGACGGGGAACAGAAACAGAATGAATGTTACAGAAGCGGCGGCGGCGAGAGCTAATGATACAGCAGCGCTAGGAATGAGACGCGTGACTTTTACAGCGGGGTCAAATATCCTATGATTATCCTGCTGGAAATGTCACATTCACACGGCTGAACCGCTTTCACTCAATCAACACCACTGAGACGCTACAGGACGAGCGCTTGCTAGCGCTCCACAATCAGAGCACATGCTGGGGTGTTTTGGGTGGTTTCTATGGTGTTGTGATGGTTGTTAGGGTGTTGAAAAGTTGTTAGGTGTTTTGTATTGTTGATACATAGTTGGTAGAGAGTTCTTGTTGGTTGCTAAGTGGTTGTTACTAGGCTGTTTTGTATTGTTGATACATAGTTGGTAAATTGTTCTTGTTGGTTGCTAATTGGTTGCTAGGGTGTTCTGATGTTTGTTAAGGTGTTGAAAAGTTGTTACTAGGCTGTTTTTTATTGTTGATACATAATTGGGAGAGTGTTCTTGTTGGTTGCTAAATGGTTGTTAGGGTGTTGTGGGTGGTTGCAAGGGCATTGAAAAGTTGTTACTAGGCTGTTTTGTATTGTTGATACATAGTTGGTGGGATGTTCTTGGTGGTTGCTAGAGTGTTGAAAAGTTGTTTCTAGGGTGTTTGGTATTGTTGGTACATGATGTAGTGTTCTTGTTGGTTGCTAAGTGGTTGCTATGGTATTGAAAAGTTGTTACTAGGGTGTTTGGTATTGTTGGTACATGGTGTAGTGTTCTTGTTGGTTGCTAAGTGGTTGCTATGGTATTGAAAATTTGTTACTAGGGTGTTTGGTATTGTTGGCACATGGTGGAGTGTTCTTGTTGGTTGCTAAGTGGTTGTTAGGGTGATGCGAGTGGCTGCTAGGATGTTGAAAAGTTGTAACTAGGGTGTTTTGTAATGTTGGTACATGGTGGAGTGTTCTTGTTGGTTTCGAAGTGGTCACTAGGGTGTTCTGGTGGTTGATAAGTCTTTACTAGGGTGCATGACTGTTTTCAATGAGTAATACACATGTTCAGTTTAGTATGTTTAATACATTTTGAGAAAACATTGCATAAAACAAGATTTTGTTTTTTTATTTCTGTCTGATTGTAGGACGTGATGCTACACCGTCGTGATCTGCGCAGATCGTTCAGGTGGAATTAAAGCTGGAGTTTCCCATTGGTTTCTCCCGTGTGAAGCTCAAGCGCTGATGTGACAGTATTCATGCGGAGCTGCAAATCACTGTGTCACTCCTGCCAGACGAGACTGTGAAAGAGAGTGAGGAACCGTACCACACTGCCCTGATGGATTCTGGGTCTCTCCAGAGCCACTGTGATGCAGTTGAGGAAGATGAAAGCCAGAACCACATAGTCAAAGAGCTTATGAGCGATGATCGTCTGACACAGCAGACGAAACCTGCAGAGAGACCGACAGAGAGACAGTTAGTCTTCAGTCCACCACTATTACTTTGTGTTTCTAGTCTACTTTAGTTTTGATATTGTTGAGATCTTAAGGCTAACTGATGAAATTGTATCTTATGCTGCATAACAAAAACTAATACTAAAATTAATTTGTGGACATTTTTATTTTAATTAACTAAATAAAACAATCACAGTCTATTTTGTTTTATGTGTCTATTGAAATAATAGTGCTACGATCTGCAAAGAGTATTAAATATGTGTATAAATATTTATATATAGTATAATTAAATAGCATTTATAGACATATAAGGATTTAAATTCTTTTGAAATATAAAAGTTCCTAAAATGTCATTAAAAAAATGCATTGCAGTTTGTGCAGTGATCACTAATGGCTTGTCCAAGCTCTTCACGCATCACAGGCTGCTGACCTCTGATATATCCAGTGACAAGTTCTTCACCCAAAGCATCTGCTTTATCCACACAATGTGATCTGCTCATATGAGTGCTGAAATGATCACATGCTGTGAAACAGGCCTGAGACTCTCAGCGGTCACATGTTTGCCCTTCTGCAGTCTCTGAGTAACTTCACGTGTGTGTTCTGTCATGTAGAGCGGCGTCTCTGATGGACTCTTCCCGCTATCAGTAGGTCTCTAATCAGATCTGTGAGTCTCATTTAAACTCTGATTCTGATGAAGAACATCTGACAGACCACATGAGGAAAACCCATCCTGATGGGTCAATACAGACCAGACTTGACCAAACCAGATGCTTCAGAGCTCAGCAGAGCAGCAGGAGTCTGAGGCGGTAAGACGAGAGCCAGTGTGATACAGTCGATATACAGAGCTGTCTGAAGGGCGTTCAGACACGATACACAGCAGAGTGACTGCATTTCACACCAGATCAAGCGTTACACTAACAAACTGTACTTAAATGAAAATGTTTTCTAAGTTTATGAACTCTTTCCCTGCCAAACACGGAATTTTCAGTTTGGAGACAGATCTCTGCTTGTTTGCAATGCAAGGGTAAATAACTGATGTTTGAAATAAGTACAGCGTTTTCTTTACTCAAGACACACTATGTCTGTAAAGGCTAATGTTTTTTGTGTGTTTGAAGAGCGGAGAAGAGTCTTATTTGCCACCTAGTTGCAGCCAACAGCCAATATACTTTTGAACGTTTTAAATATCCTGTGCATAGCGCTTTGTCTTTTACATCATGAGATTTTGGCCAAATGTATTAAACACAAGAAAAACTGAGCGCCAATATAGCTGCAAAAAACTTTATAACCTGTAAGTTGATAAAAACACAGATCTCCATCATTCGCTCGTCAAAAACTCCATTTGAGCATATTTTCATAAAATGTTAAGTGCAAGTGTCTGATCATAAATAAAGCCAAAGTACCAACTTCAAAGACTATAGAATTATAAAATAAGAGACTTATAATAAGAAACACTGGTCTAGAATGTGCCGATCAAAAACACAGACAAGGAACACGAAGAAACGAGCAATGCTTTTTTTAACTAAACCTACCTACATTCAAGTGTTGATAAAAAAAGAATGCTTGAAGTGAGGATAAAATGGAAAATTAATTTAAAAAAAATAATAATAATTTTGTTTAAAAGTAGAGAGTCTGTACTTTATTTTGATGTATTGCATGTTCAGAAATTCTTAAAACAAAATATTCTGGGGGCAATGGAATTTTAGAGAAAATCATCAAAAATGCTAGCGGGGAAAGAGTTAATATGACATTTGAAATTAAGAGGCAGTAGAGATTTTCTCATTTTAGTATTTTTGATGCAAAACCTGTCAAAAATGACTATTTTTTCATTGTTCTATGTAAACCTCTTGAACACAGCAGATGTTAAACTGAAATCTGTTACGTGAATATTTGCATCACCCTCACCTTTTGAATTCACATTAGAATAAAGAAAATCTACTTTTCTTTTTAAATAATTGAGAAACAATTGAAGTCATATGACATAAGTACAGTACTTTGTACTTTTGTCTACATGAAATTGCAATGGGGTAAAAAGGATTGAGTATTCACTCAAGTATTTTAACAGAACTCAAGTAAAAGTACAGATTAATTGTAGTAATGAAGTAACACTGCACAAATACTTACACCTCTGAAAAACATAATTCAGTCAATCAGACTGACCGAACATTACACTGTTTGAACAGAATGAGAGTGTATGTGAGTTCATACTTGTTCTGAGGAGAGAATAAGTAAATGGACCAATCCTCTCTCTTCTCACACCAGTCCGGACGATAGACCTCCATCATCTTCTGGATACGGAAGCAGAGGCTCTGTGACACACACACACACACACACACGCACGCACACACACACACACACACACACACAAACACTCTGGTTATCTGAGATAAAGGCAACTCTTCCAATTTATTTTGAATAACAGTTTCATTTTCCCTGGGAGACGTTTCCAATAAACGGAGTAAAATATGAGGATTAACGCATTACATCCATATTCATGTGAGCGGACAGCTGCTGTGACCCAGCAGAGTTTGGCTATTGTGTTTGCTGTTATTGTCCATAATGAGCTTCTTCATGTTGTTTATCCTCCACACACAAACACACGTCTGTGAATCTACTGCTGCTGTATTTCACTTACGAGACGTTTATTAAACGCTAAAATGAGCAGAGATTCTCCTCAGAAGTGACGATGTGCCGCTCAGCAGTGAATCGCTCTAATGATACGCTCAAACTGATACGCTCAAACTGATTCACAATAGCGTTTTTCAATCGCTTCACTGAGAGGAAGAGCTTCCTAAAGGACCTTTAAAACTGTGAGTCAGGCTCAGAGAGAATGTGTAACTTTATTCCACTTTTCATGTGCTGATTCTCAGAGAAAATCCTCTAAAATTAGCATAATGGATTCAACAGCAGAGCTGAGAGAACTGAACACTTACTGACCGCTGAAAGCAACAGCACATCTGTCTGTCCACCTCTCTAACCATCTATACGTCTATCGGCCTATATATCCACCTGTCTATCCATCTATACATCTACCTATCTGTCTATCTGCCTATCTACTTACCTGTCTATATGTCTATCCAACTATACGTCTGTCTATCCATCTATCTGCCTATCCATTTATATGTCTATCTATCCATCTTTCTGCCTATTTATCCACCTGTCTATACATCTATACGTCTACCTGTCTGTCTACCTGCCTACATATAGACAGGTAAGTAGATAGGCAGATATACAGACAGGTAGACGTATAGATGTATAGACAGGTGGATAAATAGGCAGATAGATGGATAGACGTATAGATGGACTCACAGGTAGATAGATAGGCAGATAGACAGATAGGTAGACGTATAGATGGATAGACAGGTGAATAGATAGGCAGAAAGATGGATAGATAGACATATAAACGGATATCTGCCTATCCTCATGTCTATCCACTTATCTACCCATCATCCATCCATCCGTCTCTGCCCTTCCATCTGTCTATTATCCATCTACCTATCTATCCATCCATCTATCTGTCTGTCCATCCATCCATTTATTTATCTGTAGTGAAGAGGAACTCTTCCTCATTGTAAACATTAAGCCTTGACAACAAAACCTCATTTATAAGAAACACTTATAGCCGTTTTTAACAGGATGTTGTTCTGCACTCACATATTCTGTGTCTTCCTCCAGGTCGTGCTTGTCTTTGCGTGCGTTGAGCTGTGGATAAACCTCTCCCAGCAGCGTCCCCTGAGGGTCCGGGCCCTTCCCATTGCAGTCCTGGTGTTCGGCAGACACGCTCTTCTTCCGGACCAGCGGGGGGCGCTGCAGGAGCTCAGGCAGATCGAGTGATAAAGCGCGGCGGTGTCGGCGCGACAGGAATGGCGGGTGGGGCAGGAGAGACTCGTGTTCGGCGGGGTTCGAGTGAACGCTGCGGACCCGTAAGCTCCCCCCGATGACCCCTCCGGCCCTCAGGCCACGGGTGGAGCGACCCGCGCTGTTCCAGCTACACCGCCGGCTCCAGGACGGCTGAGGGGGAGGACGCCCCCAGTGGTGGTAATGGGAACTGCGGCTGTGGCGCTACAGAGAAAGAAGGAAACTTGTTCACTCCTGGAGCCAGGTTTACAAAAATATTTTTAAGAGAGGAGTTAAGAAATTAAGTCCCTTAGTTTCTGTCCCTAAGTGCAATTCTTGAAAAATTCTTAAGTAGTTCTCAAATATGAAACATTATTTTTTTACGTCCTGCGGCTGGATTCACAAAAATCTTCTTAAAGGGGTCATCGGATGCAAAATTCACTTTTGTTGTTGTTTGAACATAAATGTGTGTTGGAAGTGTGTGTACACATCCACCCTATAATGATAAAAATCCACCAAGTGTTTTTTTTTTAAATCCCTATTTTAAAATCCCCCTTCTCAAACCAGGCTGTTCTGAGATTCCTGTCAAAATGACATAGTTCTGTACAGGCCCCTCCCACGATAGTTGATTGACAGTAGCGCTTCAGCACAGACTGGACTGGTGTCTTACCTTAGACCCGCCCTGACTGAGCTGTCATCAGTCCGCCATTGTGTCGACTCTAGTGCAGGGGAAGACTAGAATGTCTCCGAATAAGCGATATTTTGTTGTTGGATGTAATAATGAATATAGCAGTCGTCATTTACTCCCGACATCTGAGCCGCTGAACTCGCAGTG
>NW_015625999.1:14328-16214 GCF_001515625.1 Sinocyclocheilus rhinocerous | reverse complement strand
TTAGCATTTAAAGCAACATGGACTAGAACCGCGTGCTGAAAACAGAGCTGATTTTGACAGGGTAAAAAAGGTGTTTTTTACACTACCACTGAGAAATTTTAACCAAAGTATGTTATAGACTTTTCATTAAGACCCTAAAGAATCATATCAACTTGTGGAAAATGGGCATCCGATGACCCCTTTAAAGATGCAATTCATGTAAAATTCTTAAGAAGTTCTCAAATATGTTGGTTCTATTTTTTTCTGAAGAAGAAAACAACAGTCTTTGGCGTTATCTGAAAATGCTTTTTTTTTTTTTTTAAATGAGGTGATTAACCTTCAGAAAAATATTGATTTGTCATATTAACATTTAATAGAATTTTAAAATGTTTTTTTTTTTTTTTTGTATTTTTTTTTTTTTTGTATTTACAGTGGTGGCCAAAATTGTTAGAACACTTGGCTTATTTAAGAGGTTTCAGTTGTTTTTGTTGAATTTGCTATTACAAAACCCATAAAATGAACTATTGCCGAAACTAAAAATGATGGACTGGCCCTTCAAAGTTCGAACCTCAACCCCATCTAGCAAATTCGGGGTGATTTGGAAAAAAACTGCACAGATCTATTGTACTTTGGCTTGAGTTGCAGAAGGCATGGGATAACATTAATGTTGAAGTTCTCAGGAAATATATTGACACTATGCCAGAGAGATGTGCTGCTGTAATTGCTGCAAAAGGTGGACATACCAGTTAAAAGTGGATAAAAACAGTACGACTCACTTCATCTCACATTTGTTGTGCTCAGAGCAACCATCTGCATGCTTCATGAACATTGAAATCATATTTTGGAGGCAAAAAAAAAGGTCAATATTTTCGGATGTTCTAACAATTTTGGCCACCACTGTATTTTATCAAAGCATCTTTACAGTATTAAATAGGAAAAATAGTGTGTAATAATACAAAAGGACAACAGTAAACACTCAATTTCAGTTAAAGTCAGTTCATCTTCTTATGGTATACATACCAAATATTAAAGTTAAAAGTGGATAAAAACAGTATGACTCACTTGTGCTCAGAGCAACCTTCTGCAGCTTTCATGAACATTATGAAATAAAATCATGTTTTGGAGGCAAAAAAAAGGTCAATATTTTCAGATCTGTCATGTGTTCTAACAATTTTGGCCACTACTGTATAGGCTCAAATTAAAAACAAGCTCCCTATTTCACTTGTTTTTGTATTGTTATTAAATTTTGAATTCAGTAAAAAGTTGCGTCATGCATAACCATTATTGATTATTGTTTACATCATCAATCATTGGTGCCAACTCATGCGCATCCATAGCCAGTAGTAGTAAAGGGTTAGTTCACCCAAAAATAAAAACCATCCCATGTTTTACTCACCCTCAAAGCATCCTAGGTGTATATGACTTTCTTCTTTCAGACGAATCCAATCAGAGTTATATTAAAAATTATCCTTGCTCTTCCAAGCGTTAGAATGGGAGTAGGCAGGTGTTTTTTGTTCAACAGTCCAAAAGTAGTCAAATAAAGTGCGCGCATCCGTAATAAAACATGCCTCACACGGCTCCGGGGGGTGAATAAAGGCCTCCTGTAGCGAATCGATGCAAAACAAGCAAAGCTAAAAATGTAGGAGGATTTCAATATAAACCAAGAGGAGACTGGTTTTCCTTTGGTAAAGTAAGGAACCTTTGCTTCCTTTGCTCCTGTAAACAAACTCGCGAGACTACCATATCTCACCGGCGTGTGCGTGACGCATATGTCCTACATCATCCGCTGGAATGACTTCCGCCTATGACAGTCAGCAGAAGTGAGAAAAAAGTGTTTATAACATTTTAAATATCGATATTTTTCTTACAAAAACGCATGGATTTGCTACAGGAGGCCTTTATTCACC
>NW_015625999.1:982-14216 GCF_001515625.1 Sinocyclocheilus rhinocerous | reverse complement strand
TTTGGACTGTTGAACAAAAACACCCACCTACTCCCATTCTAACGCTTGGAAGAGCAAGGAAAATGTTTAATATAACTCCGATTGGATTCTGAAAGAAGAAAGTCATATACACCTAGGATGCTTTGAGGGTGAGTAAAACATGGGCTAATTTTCATTTTTGGGTGAGCTAACCCTTTAAGTATTATAATGTTGTGTTTTAATGCAATTAATTTGAAAATTCCTCATTTTAAATTGTACAATTTTTAAATTCAAGCAACATCTTACCTCTAGGGATTTAAGACGAGGCTATCCTAACTTAAGAAGTAATTTTAAAATGGCTTTTAAGAAGATTCTTTTCAAAAAATTTGAACAATCTTAATGGAAAATATAAGAGCATTCTTAAGAAGTATGTTTTGGAAAAGAAAATATTCTTAACTTTTTTATTGAGAAAGAAAATAAGAAGAAAATTCCAGCTAGGTAGTATTTTATTCTTGAATGTTTTGTGAATCCATCCCCTGGCTCCTAAAGAGTCTTTAAGCGGTGCGGATGAGTTAACTTCACGCAGTCGCGTGTGTGTGGTAATTGCAGTCATGGTTTTTCCGATCTGACTGCATTCGCTAATTTTTAGCAGCATGAGCGGCAAAAGCAGTTGCCATAGAAACGTGTGTTCTCCGGCGTCAAGCTCTCGTTTTGACATGATGCTCGTGAAACCTCAGCGTTCTCATCAATAAAGTGACACAGTTCAGATGTCACGTTTAGTGACTCGACATCATTAGGATGAGTGATTAATGCAGCAAGAAACATTTCATTCTGTATGCAGTGTGCAAACCGTTTCTGTCTGAATATTCACGGGTTTTACCGTGTTTTACCATGTTCCCAAAGACTGTTCGACGGCACGTGACTTCAAGAACAACAGCTCAACACACTATATTTAACCCAAAGCAGCTCACGCTCGTCTCTCTCGATACACACGGCTGCTTCAATTAAAAGAGGGGTTGCTATGGAAACCCCAAAAGCCTTGGCTGAGCGTCCATCGCACATTATCAAGAGAATTTTGGTATCTCGCAAACACACACACACACACACACTCAGACGAGTCTCTGCTTGAGGGATTTTCTAATTCCAAATATTAAACTGCACTAATGTTTCCTGGACTCATTACATCCACAGACACACAAACACACACATGACGTGATGGCATTGATTTCTTCATCGACTGACCAGAGACGAGGATCTCCTGCCCAGGCAGATGGTTCTGCTCCGGTGGTTTTCCTCGGAGAAGTCAGTCCTGGTCTTCTCCTCCGCCAGCGGCGCCAGATCCAGATGCCCATTAGGAGTGAGAGACGACAGCTTGGGATCTGGAGGAAAGAAACAGCAGTCATCCAAAGCCAAGAGCAGATCTCTGGCCATCAACACACGCTGTGAAGCTCTCTGGAGATGACACTAATGTCTCCTTCATGAGTTCCTGTGGAGTTTCTCGCCCTTTACAGCCACAGAAACTCAGAAACTGGAGGATTAACAGTCCATCAAAAGTGTCCCACAGGATTAAACAATAAAAGACGCTCAGATTTCACCAGCTCAAGTCTGTTTAACATCTCAATCAAGAGCAACAACACTGGTTGAGTAGATTCATACGTGATGTTTACAGGACATAAAGTGTTTTCTGCAATCAGATTGGCTTTACATCGGGAATCAGTGTGCACAGATTTGAATATGAGTCCAAATCAACATCACATTAATAATAAGTCAAGTCAGACACATTGATGGAAGAGGCGCAGTTCATTCCAAAATCCAGTGTTTTTCAATGTTTCATGGACTTCATCTACACTAAGGTAAGTACAACATGATTCAACTGCTCATCTATTTCCCACCAACTTGTATCCATTCGTGACAAATGAATCACGGCATTGAGCTGACTATAGTTGACGGATTATGTAATGAGAGTGAATGTGCAGGGATCGTACCGGAGAATGTGAGCGAGTTTTTGTGCTGTTCACTTCCATTAGAGGAAGATCCTTCATCATCATCATCATCAGAGTACGAGCGATTGGCATCACCCTGAAACACACGGCTCACATCAGCATGAAGAACAGGACAGCACTCAAACAACAGCTGGCTAAGTGTTTTCACAAAGTCAAAGAGACTTTTTTTACAGAAATAGATTTACAGAAATAGAGAGTCTGGTGAGGATGAATGTGACGAGCTGCACAAACCTCCCTGAACAGCATGAATTCCAATCAGAAACAACTACATTATGTCTTTCCCAATAAAGAAACTATTTATATTTTGCTTGCTGCAACTCTCTTATTCTACCAATAAAGAGGAGCACTTCAGTTTAGGGACCAATTCTCACTATTAACTAGTTGCTTATTAGCATGCATATTACTAGCACATTGGCTGTTTATTAGTACTTGTAAAGCACATATTAATGCCTCATTCTGCATGACCATATTTTAGATCCCTTAATCTTAAACCCCATACCTAAAGTTAACAAATACCTTACTAAAGGTCTTTGCACTAAATTCTCGTCCGAAATCTTCACACATTAAAAAATAAGTACGACCTCACATTGTGTCAATCACGTTTACACACTGCCTCCGAAACTTTCGTCCGTCATAAAAAAATTCGGACCAGGTTTTGTTTTCTGCGTTTTCGCATCCGTAGCAAGCATTTTGATAGGAAAGGATGACGAATACGAAACAAATAAAAAAAACTTATACAATTTAGATAATGCATTAACTAACATTAACAAATAAAACTGAAGAACCGTTTTGCCTCCATCTACAAATCAGGAGTTATTATTATCAAAAGGTATTAAAAGTAAAATAATTCATTTCAACTGTTCTGATTCATTGTTTAGAATCAATGTGCAGCTCCAGGAATCAAACTGAATCAGACCGTCTAATCAATGAAGCACTGAAGCGGTTGAAATGACCTCAGCCTGAAATCCCTCCACCAGAATAGCCACCAGCAGGTTGAACAACACGTAGTTCCCAAACGTCATCAGAGCCACGAAGTACAGAGCCACCAGAGGAGACGTGGAGGCCATGCCGTTATACAGGACCACGTTCCAGTCCTCCTGAGTCAGGATCTGCACACACACACACACGTGTGAGGAGAGATTTGTGTGTGTGTGTGTGTGTGTGTGTGAAAACATGCTTCACAGCTCCTTGTTCAAGCTCTTGTTCTGTCCAGGCTGGACTATTGCAATGCTCTCTTGGCAGGTCTTCCAGCCAGTTCTATCAAGCCTTTACAATGAATCCAGAATGCCGCTGGAAGATTAATCTTTAACGAGCCGAAAATAATGCACGTCACACCTCTGTCCATCAATCTGCACTGGCTACCAGTTGCTGCTCGCATAAAATTCAAAGCATTGATGTTTAAAAAACCACCACTGGCTCTGCAGCCCTTTACCTAAATTCATTACTTCAGAATTATGAACCTCTAGAAGCTTGCGTTCTGCAAGTGAACGTCGCTTTATTGTTCATCCCAAAGAGGCACAAAATCACTTTCACAGACTTTTACATTAACTGTTCCCTCCTGGTGGAATGACCTGCCCAACTCAATCCCAGCATCTTCAAGAATCGGCTAAAAACACATCTCTTCCATCTTTATTTGAGTGTGTGTGTTAAAAAGGCCTTCAACACTAGCCTTATATAACACTAGCTATATATATATATATAGGCTAACCGAGACTTGTCATAGCACTTGCTTATTATTGCTCTTTTGTTGATTTTGATTGCTTCTATTGTCATCATTTGTAAGTCGTTTTGGATAAAAGCGTCTGCTAAATTACTAAATGTAAGTGTGTGTGTGTGTGTGTGTGTGTGTGTGTGGGATGCCTCTCTCTCTTTACCTGAAACACAGTGACGATCGCCCACAGCAGAGAGTCAAAGTTCTTTCTGTCCGGGACCGTGTCTCCAGTGTCTGTCTTCAGACTGAACTTGCAGCCGAATATATGCATTCCCAAAATACTGCACACACACAGAGAGAGACGTGTGATTCAAAAATACTCCAGTAGTGTGGTACCATTAGTCTCAAACTGACACACACACACCTGAAGATGAAGATGAAGAGCATCAGCAGCATGCAGAATGTGGCCACATTGTCCATGGTCTTCATCAGAACCACCAGCTGTCTGCGCAGCGCCGGCATGAACCGAACCAGCTTCAGGACCCGCAGCAAGCGGAAGGTGCGGAGCACCGAGAGACCGCCGTCAGACTGACCCACGATCTCACACACGCTGCGATTGGGACGGCCATTACTGAACGCACTTCTATTCTTATGCGCAAATATCTGTTATTCAAGTAGTCAGTTTGTTTTGTTGAAGTTCAGGGAAATTATTCTATCACACAGATCTCATGGTAACACTTAAAATTTCATTTTGAAGCTGCATTTTCAAAACTACAGGTAAGTGTGTTGATAAAAACATGATTATGTTTGCTTGTTGATATACAAACTAAGACTGAGAGTTGAGCTGAAGTAAGATTTGCACTTTTATTTATCAAGGATGCATCGAATTGATCAAAAGTGACAAAGAAGATGTTTATAATGTTAAAAAAAACATTTATTTTAAATAAATGCTGTTCTTTTAAACTTTCTATTCATCTGGGAATCCTGAAAAATAAAATGCATCACTGTTTCCACAAAAACATTGGGCAACACAACTGTTTTCAACATTGATAATAATCAGAAATGTTTCTTGAGCAGCAAATCAGCATATTATTATGATTTCTGAAGATCATGTGACACTGAAGACTGGAGTAATGATGCTGAAAATTCAGCTGCGCATCACAGAAATAAATTACAGTTTAACAGATATTCACATAGAAAACAGCTATTTTAAATTGGAATAATACTTCACTGTTTTTACTGTATTTTTGATCAAATAAATGCAGCCTTGCTGAGCAGAAGAGACTTCTTTCAGAAACATTACAAACTCTTACCAACCCCAAACTTCTACATGAGTGCACAGGTTTAAGGTGTATTAAACCTTTAAAAATACTTTAAATGTAACAGAAAAGCATTAGGTGTTTCACTGGCAATTACCTGATGATCACAATGATCCCATCAAAGATGTTGTACGGATTGCGCAGGTAATTAAAGAAGCCGAATGCTGTGAGCTTGAGAATCATTTCCAGAGCAAACATACTGGTGAAGACGATGTTACAGATCTCCAGAACATTAGTGAGCTCCTCCGGCTGAACACACACACAGAATGAGAGCATGAAACAGATCATTAACTGAAATAATGAACAGAAACAATGATGAGACACAGAGATTCTCATCAACTCATCCTCATGTTCTTCAGCTCATTCAAGAATCACTGAAAGAACACATGGACAGTCAAATCACTTGATATCAGCAGGTAAATAGGTTGGGCTTTAACTAATATCATTACATATATAGAAAAAACACTGCATCTATGAGACGTGTGCGTGTGTGTGTGTGTGTGTGTGTGTGTGTTTGACCTGCTGATGATGCTCTATGCCCATGCTGATGGTGTTGATGAGGATGGCCACCATGATTCCTCTGTTGAAGTATTTACTCTCCACGATGCCCCGCAGTTTGACCCTCATCTCCATCCACAGCTCTCTGCTCCGCCTCCGGCACGCCCCCTCTGCCCTCTTGCACCTGTCTTTCTCCTCGGCTGCCTCCTCCTCTGTCTCCTGATTGGCTGCTGAGGCGGAAGGTGTGGCTCCATCTGTAGTGCAGTGAGAGAAGAGCTCAGCGCTGCATACATCCATCCATCCATTCATTCTGCCATCCAACCCCCCCCCTCTCCTCCTCACCATGTTGTTGGAAGCGCTTCTCTCCTCCGTTGATGTTTGTTTTCATATGCATCTGCTCCGGTGGTTTGCGGCAGAGCATCCTGAAAAAGGCAGCAGTGCGTCTGCGAGCCTTGCGGAGGACATGGCAGACGAGCTGGAAGATCTCTTCGTAGCAGTCGCTGGGTTCGACCAGCAAGGCCAGCGTGCTAGAGGACAGACAGGCGGCTCGCTGCTCCTGCATCAGCTGATGCTCACGCTGTTTGGTCTCTGAAAACTGAGTCGCTATGACGACCAAACACAGGTTTATCATGAAGAACGAGCCGACCTGTGGAGTTACGCAAAGATTCAGAGAGAGAAGCACACTCCTCACTGCAAAGACCAAACTGTCTCGCTGCAAGCAAACTTTTCACTTTCACTCAACAAGCAAACTTTCACTTTTCACAAACACATCTCACTCCAAACACACTCATCTCACTACAAACACTCACTCATCTCACTGCAAACACTCAGCTTATGCACTCATCTCACTGCAAACACTCACACACTCATCTCACTGCAAACACTCAGCTCACAAACTCATCTCTCTGCAAACACTCACTCATTTCTCTGCAAACACTCACTCATCTCTCTGCAAACACTCACTCATCTCTCTGCAAACACTCACTCATCTCACTGCAAACGCTCACTGCAAACACTCACTCATCTCACTGCAAACACTCACTGAAAACACTCACTCATCTCACTGCAAACACTCACTCATCTCACTGAAAGCACTCACTGCAAACACTCTCATCTCACTGCAAACACTCAGCTCATGCACTCATCTCACTGCAAACACACAGCTCATGCACTCATCTCTCTGCAAACACTCATACTCAAACACTCACTCATCTCCCTGCAAACACTCACTCATCTCACTGCAAACACTCACTCATCTCACTGCAAACACTCACTACAATCACTCACTCATCTCACAACAAACACTCACTCATCTCACTGCAAACACTCACACTCACTGCAAACACTCACTCATCTCACTGCAGACACTCACACTCACTGCAAACACTCACTCATCTCACTGCAGACACTCACTCATTTCACAGCAAACACAAACCCATCTCATTGCAAACACCTGTCTCACATCAAACACACAGAACAGGTAGAACCATCTGCAGGATTATTATGGGATACCCACATTAAGCTGGATGAATACTACATGCTAAGTTTCATAGGACTACATGCATCTATTGAGGATAAATGCATCCATAAACAAGTAAAAGAACATCAAATAGGCCTGAAGCACCAATGACAATATCAAATGAATCATCAGCATGTCAGATAAAACACTCTATATTGGTCTTTTAACAGACTCATCAATCTGTGTGAGTTTGTGTACTTACTATAATCAGCAGAATAAAGTAGATGAAGTTGTAGAATGAGTGAGCATCCATGACGTAATACATGATTTCCACCCAGCCCTCCAGAGTAATAACCTAAACACACCATCATTTGCAGAAAAGAAAAAAAACACTTCAAACAGTTCTCTGGAAATGAAGTTTGCTTCCAATAAGTTCACATTAAACACAAAGAACATCAATCAGCTGGATGACTGTTTTCACAAGTTCTACGGTGGAAATGAGTCTCCAGCAGATACCTGAAATATAACGATCCAGGCGTATCCGATGTTGTCAAAGTTGATGGCTCCTTTGTGTGGGTTTCTGTGTCCGGTGTGGCAGCGTGTGTAGTATCGATTCCAGTTGACACAGAGCCCGGGGGCGATGGCGCTGGCGTTGAGGAAAGGCTTGGTCACGAGGCCCAGTGCCTGATGGTGCAGGAGATCATCTACTTCCAGACAGCACTGATGTCCCGCCACACGCCGCACCGGCACGTCACTGCACGACATGATGCCATTATCCTGCGGCAGAGAGCAGATGAAGGGCCTCTCGTCCTCCTCACTGGGAGAGTAGTATGGAGCAGGGAGTGCCACACCTGTTGAGCTGAGAGAAAGAGGAATTAGATTTGTGTCCAAAACCTAATCAGATGCTTTACTGCCTACATACACTGCAAATGATGATTTTCTTACTTAGTATTTGTGTCTTGTTTTTCAGTACAGATATCTAAGCATTTGTCAATCAAGACCCTCCTAACAGGGAATGTACTCACAACTTTTTTCAAAGTTACATAAATGTTAGGACAAAACATTTTTAAAGTAATGTTTATTGCACGTTCTTACAACATTATGCATATTTGATATAGGTTCTCATAAAGTTGAGAGAAAACATTCTTAGAACAACATTCCCGGAATGTGTTATTTGTAGTTGAATGTTTTAAGAAATGTTTTTGTAACCTTTACAGTTTTTTTTTTCAACAGTTTAAAAACAAAATGTTTACTTGTCACATAATTTCTGAAAGCTGACACTCAAACGGCAGAAGCACACACCAAATCTGCAAAACCATACACTAATGCTCAGCCTTTGACTCAGTTTTCAATTTCATAAAACACTTTTTGCAAAACACAACACACAATTCTCTATGTAACACACAAAAATCTAACAGGAATTAATATTATGGCAAAGGTGTTTGCAAATGTTTGCTTTTGAGATGTGTTTGTGATATTTTGAGTGCAGTGCTTCATTTTGCAAGAGATTTGAGGCATTTTGCATTGTGTGTGTGCAATTCTTGGATTTGTGTGTAAAGTAAAAAAAAAAAAAAAAAAAGAGGCAAGTTTTGAAAATGTAAGCAGTTCAAAAAAATGGTAAATAACGTTCCAGACAAGAAAACTGGACATTTTAACATTCTTAGAATATAAAAAATAAAATTTAGTAGATTTTTTTTTTACCTTTATTTAATGTTATAATTATGACAAGAAAACTGGAGATTTCAATATTTTAGAAATATTTCAAAACAATGTTTGTGTAATGGTTTAATAACCTAAATGTGTTACCTGGGGATACATTAAAAAGCAAAATATAAGATATTACATATTATTTCTAAAAATGTATCAAAATGAAGTGAGTTTATGCTTAAAAAGAAAAAGGAAAAAATCTCTTTCAATATGGTCATAATTTTTATGACCCTATTGGCATTTTTTTAAACCAACTTCCATTTTTATAGATTTTTCAGAAATCATGACTTAATATCTTGTCATTTTGCTTGTGTCTTGACTTAAGAATGTTTCAATATTTGTACTGGAAAACAAGACAAAAACACTGAGGAAGAAAATCATTTTTTGCAGCATTTCAACTGACATGGACCCTTATAAAATAAGTGATTTGCGAAAACTCTACCTAGGGAGCAACTCCATGCTGCTAATGTAACAACTTGAAAGCATATAAAAACACAGCACACACAAATATTGTGTAAAATAAAATAAAAATTCACAAACTCACTGCAGTGCATCTTGGGATTGTTTTCTTCATGGCCAAACTGCAGTAATTTCTGGAACAGCCTTTGATTTAAGAGAATGAAGCTGCTCCCTACATAGGCTGCTCACTAGGTTTTGGAACAGAGCCGCAGCCTTCATCACATATGTGTTTACACTGATTTAGAGTATATCTCTGACATATAAAGACCAACATCCGGAAGCGCAGAAACACACAGACGGTTTAACAGAGCTCAGAGGGTCAAAGGTTTGTTGGTGCTCGTCTCGTCTATGATCATAAAGGCGAGATGCTTTTAATAAACTAAAGAGCACATCAGTGCAAACGCTCAGATCAAACACCGAGAGCAAATTAAATTATATTTCAGAACATTACAGAGGACAAACATCATCAAAGAGAAGCTGGGTGTTGATTCATCTATCAATGCACTTCTGACGGAACACAGATTTATATACACTACCATGCAACACTTTGGGCTAGTAAGAACTTTGTATTTTTATTCAGCAAGGGCACATTCAATTGACCAAAAGTGACAGTAAAGACATTTCTAATGTTACAAAAGCTATTTTGCATTATTTTCTAATTTAATACTGAATTATTCATTACAAAATGATATTATCAGAATAACAGTTTCATCTGAGAGTCACTTTGGATAAAAGCATCTGCTAAATGAATAAATGTAAATGAATGAAAAGAGCTTCGAAATGATGCTGAATATCAGTTATTTACTGCTGACCTACAGATAAAATATTCATCATTTTACACCATAATGTTTCTTTGTTTTTAGTGTCAAAATCCTAAAACTTCAGTCATTTTCAGGTTTAAATGAACAATAAATCCACTAAAATAAATTGGCCAGTAAACATGAATATATACTGTATATATACACAGTGTTGTGAAAAAGTTTTTGCCCCCTTCCTGTTTTTTAATTTTTTTGCATGTCACACTTAAAAGATTCAGATCATCAAACAAATTTTATATTTCACAAAGATAACCAGAGTAAATACAAAATGCCGTTTTGAAATAATGATTTAATTTATTAAGAGAAAAAAGCTGTCCAAACCTGCCTGGCACTATGTGAAAAAGTAATTGCCCCCTAAATCTAATAACTGGTTGTGCCACTCTTTGCAGCAACAACTGCAATCAAGCGTTTGCGATAACTGGCATTGAGTCTTTCACATCGCTGTGCCCACTCTTCTTTGCACAATTGTTTTAATTCAGCCACATTGGAGGGTTTTTGAGCATGAATGGACTGTTTAAGGTCATGCCACAGCATCTCAATCGGATTTAAGTCTGGACTTTGACTTGGCCACTCCAAAAACGTAATTTTGTTTTTCTTGAGGCATTCAGAGGTGGACTCGCTGGTGTGTTTGGGATCATTGTCCTGCTGCATAACCCAAGTGCGCTTGAGCTTGAAGTCACAAACTGACAGCTGGACATTCTTCTTCAGGGTTCTCTGATAGAGTGCAGAATTCATGCTTTCATCAATTATGGAAGTCATCCAGATCCTGAAGCTGCAGAGCAGCCCCAGACCATCACACTACCACCACCATGTTTGACTGTTGGTACTCCCATGGATGCTGTTTTTGCCCAGTCTCTTTCTTATTGTTGAATCATGAACACTTAATTGAGACAGGTGAGGCCTGCAGGGTGTGTGGCTAGTGAAATTTAACTCAGCTTTCTAAAATAATGTGGTTAATCACAGTTCTTTCATGTTTTAACAGGAGGGGGCAATTGATTTTTCACGTAGGGCCAAGCAGGTTTGAACAGCTTTTTTCCCTTAATAAATGAAATTATCATTTAAAAACTGCATTGTGTATTTGTCAGAATTGACAGTAAAATAATTTATGTTACAGAAGATTTATTTTTCAAATAAATGCTGTTCTTTTGAACTTTCTATTCATCTGTGAATCCTGAAAAATCAAATGTATCAGTTTCCACAAAAATATTAATGTTTTCAACATTGATAATAATCAGAAATGTTTCTTGAGCAGCAAATCAGCATATTAGAATGATTTCTGAAGATCATGTGACACTGAAGACTGGAGTAATGATGCTGAAAATACAGCTCTGATCACAGAAATAAATTACAGTTTAACAGATATTCACATAGAAAACAGTTATTTTAAATTGGAATAATATTTCACTTTTTAGTGTGTTTTTGATCAAATAAATGCAGCCCTTTCAAAACCATTCCAAAATACTACTAAACCCAAACTTTTAAACAGTAGTGTATTTCCTCTCCTCAGCACTGTCGGGGTTCAGGTTCTGTTTGTGATCTCTGCTGGAATCCAGCTCGTTTCGAAGCTTCAGCGTCGCTGTGGACAGTCAGTCATTATTAAAGCTGCTCTGAGATGCTGTTCTCCAGTGTGCTGCAGGGTTCAGTGGGCTCTGCTAAAGAGCGATGGGACAGAGATGTGTAAAAATAGAGCAGAAGTAAGACAGGAGATTAGAGATCTGCAGGAGACTGGAGGGAACGTGGGAACACAACACGACTAAGATGGAGTACGTTCTTGTCCAAGACGTCTCAAACAAGACTCACAATAGAGCTGAATTAAAGGAATTTTATGTTTTTACAAAGAAGTTTTTTTTTACAAACACGCAGCTTTTGTCTTCTCAATATGTTAACTGATGGACTGGAGTGGTGTGGATTATTGTGATGTATTTATCAGCTGTTTGGACTCTCATTCTGACGGCACCCATTCACTGCTGAGACACTGATGCAATGCTTTTTGGGGTCAACTATTCCTTTAAAGTTGCAATGAAATGCAAGTATCGACAGATATTTTCTTATGCATTGGTAGAGTACTAATATTAATAAATGTAACTGATGTAAAGTTTTACCAAACAATGAAAGATATGCACAGATGAATCCTACACTATAAGATCTATAACATGCATTTAGAAAATAAATGGGTGAATTTCCATTTTATGCTGACTTTGAAGCTCTGCAAAGGAGCTGTTCATCTAAGATTGATGTTCTTCTCATCCAGCAGATGTCTTCATCAGTCTTCATCAGGTTCTGCGTGTCAGATGTGTGTCGTGAACTACAGGTGCGATTGACCTCACAGTAACACTGAAGTGTTTATTCTGGAGACTGCTGCTTTCCTGAGCGCTGAAACACACACCGTCCATTATCACAGCCGCCACATCCGTGACATAACAAGGTCAGAGCCATAATTCTCCCAGAAGCCCCTGCTGCGCGCCATCACTCATCACACAGAGGAGCATTAGAGGAACCACAGAGAGAGACCGGGAATCTCACATTTCACCCCGGAATCAACAGAAAGAAATATGAAAGCATATTTTACCATTTTTAGAATCATTAAAGTCAAGTCAAATTTAGTTGCATGGCGTTTTTCTCAACACACACCGTTTCAAAGCAGCTTTACAGAAAATCATGATGTTGATGTTTATAATATCTTAATATCTTCATGCCTAATAGTTGCATTTATCAGATCACAGCTGAACGATACTAAAGTTTGAATTCATATATGTGCACATGAATCATTCACAATAAAATCAATAGCATGCATTTAGAAAACAGACAAGCTTATCGGTTTTCTAGATGCATGTTATTGATCTTATTGTGAATGATTAATTTGTGCATGTGTTTCAGTTTTGTAAAAATAGTTTTGACCTCAATTTTATTAAAATATCATAGCTTTTTTTTTAAATAATCTGTTGCATTTGGATGTACATAATAATACCAAAGTAAAAGTCGTCTAATTTTTTTTCTTAAAATCAATTTTATACACCATCATTTTCGTTTCTATAACGTGTGAATATATCCCCTATCGTATTCTACAACAAAAATAATCAGAGCGCCTTGTTATCACTAGTTTTATTTTGATTTCCCGAGTCCGCTATTAGCAAATAGCCCGCTAGCATCGCCAGCGTGGTTGCCGCTAATCTCGCTTACATTACTAATACTCTATTCACACACATTACCATTGTTTTACTCACTGTTACTTGCTTTAATGGCGGATGTGTGTCTACCTTTGAGTGCAGGTGAGGACACGTTCAAGCTGCATTCAGTGCAGCTCGAGCTGGAGGCCGTGGAGAACCAGATCCGCAACCTGGTGGAGAGGCAGGCCCAGCTGA
>NW_015625999.1:0-135 GCF_001515625.1 Sinocyclocheilus rhinocerous | reverse complement strand
GAAACCCTCTTCGTTTGAGACAACACTTTTCCAAGACTCTCAAGATTTTCCTTTTGAGTTTTATTTTCCGGCAGTTTTTATCTTCAAGTAACTTCAGTCGCTGTGGACTTTTCCTTCTTCAGAAGAACCAGAAGT
>NW_015625998.1:0-560 GCF_001515625.1 Sinocyclocheilus rhinocerous | reverse complement strand
ACTGGCTAAAGCACATTTGTTTCAATCTATAAGAATAATCAGCCTTCACTACCAGTCAAAAATTTTTGGACAGTAAGATTTTTAATGTTTTTTTTTTTAAGATCTCTTCTGCTCACCAAGCCTGCATTTATTTGATCCAAAGTACAGCAAAAACAGTACAATTTTGAAATATTTTTACTATTTAAAATAACTGCTTTCTATTTGAATATATTTTAAAATGTAATTTATTCCTGTGATCAAAGCTGAATTTTCAGAATCATTACTCCAGTCTTTAGTGTCACATGATCCAGAAATCATTGTAATACGCCGATTTGCTGATTATCAATATTTAAAACACATTGTAATACGCCGATATGCTGATTATCAATATTTAAAACAGTTGAGTAAATTTTTTTTCAGGATTCTTTGATGAAGATCCAAAGATCAGCATTTATCTGAAATAAAAAGCTTTTGTAACATTATAGGCTACACTATTCCATTCAAAAGCTTGGAGTCAGTATGATTTCTTTTCTCTCTTTTTTTTGGAAAGAAATTATAGAAATGAATACTTTTATTTAGCA
>NW_015625997.1:0-473 GCF_001515625.1 Sinocyclocheilus rhinocerous | reverse complement strand
ATTCATATTTCCCCATGAGCTGATTCGCTACAATGTAGTGTAGAATTTGTAGCAATAGATTGGATCATTGCAAACAAGAATCCAGCCAAGTGGTTTCATTTCAGTTGAAGTTGAAGTTTTTAATATAATGTTTATATTTTATTTCTGCATTATTTTAACCATTTCTTTACTGGGAATAATGCAAACAAGTGATTTATGCACAGCAAGACCAGGATTGTGCTTTAAGGAAGTAAATTGGGTTAATTGATTTTATGTTGACTTTAATAATATTGAAATGTATTATTGAAGGAAAAGAAGTATTTCTAGTGTCTGGCATATACCACAGTAACTTGCAATGGCAGTGCTCAATTATGCCTTTTTTGTGACTGTAATGTCTATTATGAACCTTCTATGATGACGCAGTAGCAATGCAGACAGTGCAGTTCTGCCCTGTTCTTTTTGGTTTTAAATGAATGTTTTATGATTTCACTGGC
>NW_015625996.1:0-1660 GCF_001515625.1 Sinocyclocheilus rhinocerous | reverse complement strand
GAAACTAATGTTTAATCATATAAATTATTATTATTATTATTATTATTAAAGAATATTAATAACAACAACACCAACAATAATGCATCATATTGCTGTTCTTATAACAACATGATGCAAGAAACTAATGTTTAATAATAGTAACTATTATTATTATTATTATTATTAAAGAATATTAATAACACCAACAATAATGTGTCATATTGCTGTTCTTATAACAACATGATGCAATAAACTAATGTTTAATAATAGTAACTATTATTATTATTATTATTATTATATACATAAGAAGAAGAAGAAGAAGAAAAAATGTTACCTTTTTTTAAACACTGGTTTCTGTCATTATATTCGAAAAACACTGTAACGCGAATGCTTGTGGCTTATTGCTTTTATAGTGCAAATGATGTACATAATGTGTGCCGTATGTTTGTTTGTGTATGTTTTGCAGGAATCATCAGAACAGCGCTGGCAGACATGGATCGAGAGGCGAGAGAACATTACTCAGTGGTGATTCAAGCCAAAGACATGGCGGGGCAGGTGGGAGGGCTGTCGGGCTCCACCACCGTCAACATCACGCTAACCGACATCAACGACAACCCACCCAAGTTCCCTCAGAGTGAGTGATGGGAAACCAGTGTGAAAACAAAACTGAGTGGCAACATATTGCTGTGAATGGACATCAGATATCTGCTCCAAAACCTAGTGAACAACCTAGTGAGGCAGTATTGCTGCCTATGTACAGAGTTCCAAATCTGCCACAAATTTATGCTGGTCTTTTACTGAAGGTCTTGGGTTTGTTTTAAGATACCGCATGATATTCACTCCTGAACACTCCATCCTGACTGAATCTTAAGCGAATATGTGAGAGATTGAAGGACTTCTTGATTATTATGTTTTAGATCTTGGCTAAAAGAACCGAAATAGCTTGACCTCGCTTTTCTCCAATTCTTCATCTGCTGCAAAAGCCCTCATTACTGTTTGAAGGTGAACCATACAGTATGCTGTTGTAATGCACTTTTTTCTCTCTCAAAGTAGGTTTTCACACATTTTCCAGACAGAAAACTGTTCATTTTCTCAAGGGCTTCTTATGGATACTACATAATTAGATGGAAGAGATGGAAATATACCTTACATACTTCAGATGGAGTCTCGCTATCAGATGACTCAACATATAAATTGTGCATTGCAGTGTAATTTTTTACCATTAATTAGCATGAAGAGAATAGAGGCAGGACCAGCATGTTATAGTGTGTAAGCATCCAATTATGTGTCTTGAGTTTTTTTTGTCTTATTTTTATCCACAGAAACAGAGCACCACAGCAGGGTTCTGGAAGTAAAATCACATTAATTTCCTCCTTAGAAAAAAGTAGTTTTAAGAATAATGTAGAAACCTTTTAAGACTTTGAGCTCTGAGATTAAGCAATGGCACAGTATGTGCTTCTGCAGATGCCTTCTGTAGTCTTTAAATGAGTCCACTTTA
The DNA here is from genome assembly GCF_001515625.1 of Sinocyclocheilus rhinocerous. Lineage (NCBI taxonomy): Eukaryota > Metazoa > Chordata > Actinopteri > Cypriniformes > Cyprinidae > Sinocyclocheilus > Sinocyclocheilus rhinocerous. The sequence goes on along the minus strand of NW_015625996.1, from coordinate 183 downwards.
TTAAATCTTACTTCATTTACCAAAATCTATATGAATAGCTACACTGTTTATTTAGTTATTTTAGTTTTATTTTATTTATGTATGTATTTTATAGTAAATATTTATTTAATTTATGTATTTTTAGTAAAATATTTATTTTATATATTTAATAAATATATAATGTAAAATTAAATAGCAAACATA
>NW_015625995.1:0-793 GCF_001515625.1 Sinocyclocheilus rhinocerous | reverse complement strand
TGCATCCATTTCAGATGTATAATAACTGTTTTTCCCAAAGACTTATTTTATAGTAGCTGAAAGTATTTAAAATGAAACGGATGTATTGACTTAAGTTATAGTAGCTGAAAAGTATTTAAAGTGAAACAGATGTATTGTTATAGATCAGGGGTGCATCCTGTTCCTGGAGATCTACCTTCCTACAGAGTTCAGTTCCAACCCTGATTAAACAAACCTGTCTGTAATTATCAAGTGCTCCTTCAGATCCTAATTAGTTGGTTCAGTTGTGTTTGATCAGGACCAGGTTGGGCACTCCTGTTGTAGATTAATAGTGTGGGCTAAGTGAGGGCTGCCCGTGCAGGACCAGCACTAAGGGGCCAACGTTTTGCCAATGAGAAAAATAAGGGCCACTGGGGGCCCTTAGGCTAGCCCTAAGTGGGCCCATAGAGGGCCAATGCAGGGCGGGGCCCTTAGGCTAGCCCTAAGTGGGCCCATAGAGGGCCAATGCAGGGCTGGGCAACCTGCCATTCAGAGTCTGGACTGGATGAAGATGCAGGACATCGTCCAGAACAGTGAGTCTAACTGCAGAACATCTGTTCACTCGTGATCATTATATGAACATCAGAATAACAGCATCTGTTGATAGTGTCTCATCAGCTCCTGTGATTCTGGATCCAAACACTGCGAATCCACGTCTCGTCCTGTCTGAAACAGCAGGAACAAACAACCTCTTCCTGATAATCCAGAGCGATTTGACTGCTTTTCCTGTGTTCTGCACTGTAAAAAGTAATCACTGAATCTACTTAAGAAAAGC
>NW_015625994.1:0-849 GCF_001515625.1 Sinocyclocheilus rhinocerous | reverse complement strand
ATGACATACATATAGGATGTTGACCAGGAATGTGGTTTATATAAACTAGCTACATGTACAGAAAATATGGACATATTAGGAATAATTTTGGCAAAGGATGCTGAACTATCTTCATGGTTCATCACGAGCCCCATTCCTACCTATCATGTCCTTATTTGGACATTTGAAGAAAGAAGCTAATGTATATATGTGCGCATGCATACCTCGAATATAAGTAAGAGATATAATACAAGAGAGAGCAGAGATGGAGGAGGGGGAATTAAACAGTGCGCTATTACAGGGAGAGCGAGAAGAGAGGGAGAGTTAAGAAAAGGAGGGTGAAAACATCTGGAACCAATTTCAGACAGAGAGTGTTTTCTAACAGATACATAACAGTTAAATGAATTAATTCTGAAGGAACTGGATTTGATTAAGATCCATTAAGGTCTTAAATGACACAAGAACTGATAGACAGCATTCATTATAACAAAAGATCATATATTTCTTAAAAATGTTGTAACAGCTTTATGTAATCTTCACGTTTGAAGCATTAACATCAGTATACATGAAATAATTTGACCATATTTGTTATTTACTGCAGGAAATCCTTCTTCTGAGAGACTGCAGGACTGCAGCTGACTGGTGTAGCAGGAGAAACTGGGATGGAAAAATACAATTTCCCATTGTCCTTTCAATGGAAAAGGAGCAACAAATTGCATCCCAATGCAAATAGCAGAGCTGGATGGGTGAATATGACGAAAGTTCACGTTTGTATTTGGGAAACAAAACGATTATGAGGTGTTCTGCACAGAAATGGTTGATACCGCAAAGTACAAAATCTTCGCCAGATTTGAGGAAGAATAAGTCATC
>NW_015625993.1:0-1866 GCF_001515625.1 Sinocyclocheilus rhinocerous | reverse complement strand
TTTTGAAATATGAAGGTTCAAAGGGTCATGTTGCTAAAAATAAGAGTCTCCATTTGTGTAACTGGATGAACAGTAACAGATAACATGGATAATCTGACTAAATTAACCAAAATGAAGTTACTTTAATGAAAGTAATTTTAACTCGCTATTAGGAGTATAGATTCTTTGGGTAAAAACTGCAGGTTGCCATTTTTTGCAGTGTATTTTGGACTCTAACTTTTTTTTTCTGTCCCCAGGAGCTGTTATAAAATATATATGCATATTTTTTTTTCTGTATGGTGTGTATATATACGCAAAGCATATTCTCAGTATGCCGTTTTATGGCAATAGAGAATGCAACTTGCATTCAAAATCATTTGATGGGCTTTCAGTGAAGAACAGCGGGGGTCTTTGCATAGAACGGTGGTCTGCATTGAGTAGATCAATTTTCCTCAGTTTTCTGCAGAATCAAGCACTCCCGGAGGTACCTGGAAAGATAACAGGCCAACAAATGAAAATGACCTCACCATAGGATGTTTTCATATAAAACGCCTAATTGGGAACATTGTAAAAACTGTGCAGGTTGAGTATTTGTCTAAATGGATTTAACACACAGTTAAAGCTTCATGAAGCTGCTTTCATTAGAAGAAAGAATAAAAGAGTGATGCATATTTACACATGTATTTCAGTCTCTATGACACAACCTGTCATGTGACTGTCTGGCCAGTAAGGGCAAAAGGAGGCAATGGGTTTATCCATGACACACCGATGAGTGATTGTCTTTATAGAGATCACATCACCAGTGTAGGTAGTTTTAATTTAACTTTCCTTTCCTCATTAATTTTTCCAATCATCTCATGAAATTGCAACAAGTATTTATAAAAATAATATAGCCTACTTTAAAAATATATATTTTTAAGTTTGAACTGAATGTAATGTTTTCAGGACAACTGCATGTTAATGCAAATAAATTAAAATGTATTATAGTTTAGATTTATTTAAAATTCAATTAGCTGAACTTTTTTTTTGGCCCTCTTAATTAATACTGAAGTTTATATGTAATTTCATAATTACTACTATTGCTTTTTATATTGTTAAAGTGTACTGCTGAATGTACTGACAAACATTTATGATTGGCAAAGTAAATAAACTTTAATGTAATTTCTAATAAAACTTGTATGTCATGTATTTAAATCTATTTGTGATTACACATTTGTAATGATGAAGTTGCAATTTAGTATATATTAAAATAATTAAACTTTAAATGTAATGTACATTTATAATTAGTCAACATATCAAAATAAGTGTAATTATTTAAAGCAGAACAAAAGATTATTAAAATATAATAACTTAAAATTGCCTTTGTCATTATCACAAAGTGCACTTTAAAAAAATGTACTTAAGTGCATTAAAAACATACAGTACATGATTTAATTACACATAAGTGGCCTTTTACATAATATTATATTATCTGTATGGTTATTATAGTATTATAGTATATTATAGTATAGTTGAAAGTTAAAGTATAGTATAGTAAAACTAAATATACTTTTGCATTTTGAATTATACTACAAGTGCATATTCTATATGATTCTTTTTCACAGAGGATGTTAACTATGAAAGTCAGAAAGAGCTTTATTGCCAAGTATGTTTGCACATACAAGGAATTTGTTTTAGTGTCACAAGCTTCCAGTACACAGAGAAAACCACAACACACAGATAATAAAAATAAGATGTGAATAAAATACACATACATAAATATAAATAAACCACACTAAAAGAACCAATTGTATGTACAGGTGTGCTATAGATAAAATAAAATAGGAATAGAATAGAAAAATTAAAAATAAATAAGTTGTAGGGATGTACTAGGATGTAGGGTGATAA
>NW_015625992.1:0-878 GCF_001515625.1 Sinocyclocheilus rhinocerous | reverse complement strand
CTCATAACATAACAGAATACACATTACAGAAAAACATTATTTTTTATATATATATTTATGTATCATCTGTAATGCAGAAAATGTAATTTTATAAAATGTAATTTTTTGCTAATGTCATACTTTCACTGTCAATATATTCATGCATGTTGAATCAATTCAATTCATTGTTTAATATGGCATTTTTTTGACTGTCAATTGATTAAATGGCCATCAAGTCTTTTTCAGTACAACATCGTTTAACTTTCATTGGCCTCATTAAGTTCAATAAATTATTATTTTTATGTTTAATTTTAAATAATGGGGTGTGATGCAATGCAATTTGCTAGTTATGTTTGTTATTAGCCATTTTTGCAACTCCAGAACAATCAACCCTATAACATTTTATTGGCCAGGTTTACTAACAGATTTACTCTTTTTTTGGTGTTAAAAACTGCTGTCAACATTTACAGAAAAAAATTAGTGATGAAAAGGTGTGGACAGTTATTTTTGCAGCTGATTTTATTGCATATGCATTTTATTGCATATGCAGTTTCCCTTTCAGACACAAAATTTATGGGTCGAGAGTATTTATATGAATCGTGCAACGTGATTTACTAAGGTTTGCGGTAGTCGGTTTACAGGTTTTTGCTCCATTATTTAACACCCCAGTAAAGCATGTCTAAACCCATTTTGCGCTTGACATTCCTGCGATAGTTGCTAATTTGCACTGCTCTTGGTAGATTGCATTGAGCATTATGGAAATGAGCTGGCTGGATCTATGATCTTTAATTTGCGTATTGTCAGTAGATCACCCACAGGACTTTCCACTGCCATTGGTGCTTTTATGGGATTGTGGTCTCACACCATTTTGTCCTGTTTTGTACTTCTTTAACAGAGTT
>NW_015625991.1:0-943 GCF_001515625.1 Sinocyclocheilus rhinocerous | reverse complement strand
AAGACTTATTTCATGTAGTTACCACAAACATACTTTTTCATATGTGAAATTGTTCATTCCAGGACTCTGTTAATTACATACATCTTTAGTTTTGATATGTTTACAGTCTTTTTAATAACACTGTGAACTCAGGTGTGATGCTTTTTATAGTTTTTCAAAATGAAAATCATGAAGTAATTTTAGTGTGTTTCGTAGTGTCTTACACTGCAGGAACTCTGGCCTGGTCTTCAGTTCTTTGAGGGGAATAATTTCACTGTATGATACTGTGAACATAAAGACATAATTAGTGTGATTCTCATGTGAAACATAAATCTCTTCCATACTGTATTTAATAGTTTCTTCTGTGTGGTGTGACACATTACCTCTGCCAGATATCTGTTCAATCTCTTCTTTGCAGAATTCCTCCAGTTTTTCTTTCAGTTTAGAAATAGATTTCTCCACATGACTGAAAGAGAGGTGAGGACTGATGGTGATGCTGGGCTGCTCTGCAGATTCAGGAGAGACGGAGAAACTCTGCAGGAGAAAAACACACAACAAGCTTGTTTTTTATGATAGTTTTTTTTTTTTTTTTTTCCAATTTCAAATCTTGTGTGATTTGTTCTGTGCCCAGGCCTCATCTAATTTTATTTTTCCAATTTCAAATCTTGTGTGATTTGTTCTGTGCCCAGGCCTCATCTAATAATAATTTAAATACTCCAGTAATTTCCAGAACCATACACAGCTGATGGAAGCGATGGACTCCATCTATGTTTAGATCATCGATCTGAATCTGATCCAGACAGAGTTATTGACAACAATGCAATTTTCTCAACTTTTGTTCAAAATGTTTTTTTTTTAATGAAATGTACCCACATTCAAGTGTTGATTAAAAAAGCATGCACTGAGCTGGAATAAAACTTTTTTATTAAAGAAGAGGCTCTGTTCTTTCTTTTGGCATATTGCA
>NW_015625990.1:0-856 GCF_001515625.1 Sinocyclocheilus rhinocerous | reverse complement strand
CATGTCAAACCCACATGGGCCCCACACACAAATGTTGGCTGGGACGGAACGCGCAAAACTGCACGTTAAATATTTCCCATAAAGAAAACACAACGTTTATTGCCTCAAGACAGTGATGATAAATTATTAAATCCGACATCTAATTAATAAAATATATTACTTTATAATATGTACATTTAAGCAGATGAGCCCAGAATATGAGCCCACAACCAAAGTTTCACAAAACCATTTTTTCTCCCACAGAAAACCAAGCGAGTTTTATGTATGTTTGATATTCGCCGCATATTCACCTAAACTGCTTTAGGGACCGTGTAGTTTTAGGTTTGATATTCGCTGCATATTCGCCTAGGCTGCTTTAGGGACCGTCTGCAAATTTACCTCACAGTACAAAACTAAGTCCAATAATTTATTCAAATTAATGTTTACAGTAAATTAATAATTTACTCAAACTGACTAAATATATATTGCCAATAACTTGCCGTAGACAATACTTTCCCCAAGTATGTACACTACACAAATATTTTTTAAGAAAAAAATTACAGTAATTCACCAAAATGGGGTTTTTCGTGTTCCAAATGTTGTATGTTACTAGTGACCAGACTGACTTGCTACAGTTTAAAGTTTGTCAATATCTTCCTCACATACAGTATATAATTATTCTTAAGAAATTACTGTAATATGAAGGGAGGTATTGGCAAATTCTCACCTGTAGAAAATCACTATGAGCAATACAAGCTTTAGAATTTGACAGTTTGTTATTTAAAATTTTAATTAAAATTAGGGATGGGAAGATTCCCCGATTCGCTTGGTAATAAAAAGTTAACGATGCGATGCATCGGTTTAAAAAGTGTGCATC
>NW_015625989.1:0-606 GCF_001515625.1 Sinocyclocheilus rhinocerous | reverse complement strand
CGATATTGGTTCATAAAAATGACAATCTATTAAAATCGAGAAATCGATTTTTTTTTACCCAGCTCTAATCATATTTAGTTGTTTTCTGTTGCCTCCGCCGGTGTGTGTTGAACATGAAAGAGTCTCTTCTTCTAAGCACTTCTAAGAAAACATTTGAAATGTGTCATCATACTACTACTACTGAGTTTTGCCTTTTAGACAGAATGGCACTCGCCGAAAATTCAGCGCTGAATTCCTCTGACGTTTACTTTTTATTTGTATTATTTCTATGAACGTACATTTCTATGCAGTCTTGAGATCGTAGACTTTTATTTTGGTCTGGCGGTGTGACGTCGTCAGCAAAAAGGAAAGCATATTCGGTTGTTAGTCGTCAGAAAAAAGGAAAGCATATTCGGTTGTTAAGTGGTGACGTAAGAAGCGCTGTTTCCGGGTCCAAGCCTCAACTCGCTTCACTTGAGAATACTACCTCAGCAGCCGTTTATGAGCACTGTTTATTCATATTTAACATTTAAGCTAATCGTTTTCAAACTTACGGTCTACACTACAGTCTTCATGCTCACAGTGTCCCAAACACAAATAATTGTTATATTTATTTATTTATATTTA
>NW_015625988.1:0-1164 GCF_001515625.1 Sinocyclocheilus rhinocerous | reverse complement strand
CAGTAAGTTTACGAGTCACTCACTTTGTTTCAAACGAATGATTGTCTTTCCATCATTATCAATTCTCACATTTTAACCAATTTAATATAAATGATTTAGCTTTCAAGGTCCAATTTGGTCAAGTCTAAAAAAAAGAAAACTGTCATTTTTCTTGAAAAGGCTTTAAGAGGGAAAGAACAATGGCAGAATCTTCACTAACAGCAAGAAAAACCAGGAGACGGAGTATCAACAGTTTACCTCCATGTCAATAACCCAGAAGAACACTTTGACACCTCCATGTAAGTCAATAACCAAGAAGAACACGTTGACTTTGACTTTTCTTTTATAATATTGAATATGTACAGTTCAGGAATGTAAAGCAGATCAAATAATTTCAGCTTAAGAAGAATAATTCTTGTACATTTATTTATTTATCTAGATAAGTGGTTATGTAATGAGCTTCACATTTAGGTTCTGATGGTTTGGGTTCATTTTACAATAATAACCAGCTGACTGTACATGATCTCTACATATTTGAGTTTCTTCACCACTCTTTGTCTCTAAACACTCTTTACATTCAACCAGCTTCATGAGGTGCATCATGGGATTCTTCATAAACAAAGAATCCCATGATGCAGAATCGACAAAGTTACTTGAAGATAAAACTGCCGGAAGATCAGACTCAATCTTGGCGAGCGTCTGTCTCAAATGGATTGAGCCCTGATGGGTTTGGGTAGAGATCTTTTAACCTCCCTAACTCTCACACCTCTCCCTCCTGGACTGACCAATGCAGAGGTGTGAATTTTGAGTGGAAAAAGGTCTCTTTGTTTCGCCCAACACCTTCCTTTACAGGTCTATGGGGGTCTGGTGGACATATGCAGTATTAAAGCAAAGTGTAGTAAAAAGAGTAAGATGCAGGTTATGGTAAAATACTATACATCATTATATAGGGGATCACGAGGATGATTTTGAGTCATGCCAGGGTAAAAAGGAAGAGGGAACGTGTACAACGCAAAAGTGTCCGTCAGCTCAGAATATCCAAAAATAGCCAGATTGTGTTTAGGTTGAATGTCCGTTCCATACGCTCTTGAAAACAATAAAAAAATGTTTGACCAAGGATCATACAAAATTGGGCAAAAACAAATTAAATGTGCCAATCTTTGCACCAATCACATTGAGGTGGAG
>NW_015625987.1:0-577 GCF_001515625.1 Sinocyclocheilus rhinocerous | reverse complement strand
TTTCCACATTATACCATCGTCTGCATATAATCCAGTGCTAATTCCTGGAGCCACTTTTCCAAATATATCATTAATCATTATATTAAATAGTACAGGACTAATCACACTTCCCTGAGATCTAATCACATTTCCCTGAGGTGTTCCGTTTTCCACACTTAGAGTTTGAGATACTTCACCACCCACTTTAACTTGAATTGTTCTGTCAAATAAAAAACTTAAAACCCAATTATACATTCTTCCTTCTACTCCAATACTCTTCATTTTAATAAGTAATCCCTCCTTCCACAACATGTCATATGCCTTTTCCATATCAAAGTAAACTGCCACTAATCCCTCTTTTAATCCCTCTTTAACTGCTATATCTGTTTCCAGCTTTACTAATGCATCTAATGTTGATCGTCCTTTCCTAAAACCATATTGATTAGATGCCAAAGCTCCCTTACTCTCAAGTACATAATTAAGCCTGTTTACAATAATTTTTTCCATCAGCTTACATAAATCTGATGTAAGCGCTATTGGCCTGTAATTCCCGGCTATCCATGCATCTTTCCCTGGTTTAGCTACTGGAATTATTATA
>NW_015625986.1:0-2031 GCF_001515625.1 Sinocyclocheilus rhinocerous | reverse complement strand
CAAACGGAGAGTAAATATAGCAGGCTAATATATGCTAATCTCACTCACCATATTAAAGAAACAAAATTACATTTATATTTAATAGGAAAAAGGGGGATTTTGAGTGAAAATAATATAACCAAAATAACTCCGTTACATGTGCATCATGTCTTTTGCGTGAATTATTATTGAGATTAATTTGCTTCCATAGTACAGAGTCGATTCTTTATTTTGGGACACAATAACTTTATTTATCGTGAACTCTCGGCTTTACAACTTTGCAGATCCTTTACATTCACATACAGCTACATTACACACTACATGAAAGGCAATATTGGAAATGGCATAATAGGGGCACTTTAAATTTATATATTGTCACCAACATATGAAATATTAAAATGTGCCACTGCTAGTTGTTGTTTTTTTTTTTTACAAATGGCAACATATGGCAAAATAGATTATGGCTCAAACCATCGACCTTAATCTTTATTCTGTACAGGCATTTCTGATGTTAAATATTAGAGAAACTCCACCATCAGTTCACAGTTGTTGAATCCACTTGAATGTGTGGTAAAATATCTTGAGCAAAAGAAAATCCAGTTGACTAAAATTACTCTACTAGAATATTTTATGAAAACATGAATTACTGAAAATAAACATAAACGTGTATTTTGTTATTACTGGTACTTATATATTGAATGAATATCATACTGTTTGTATTTGTAGGAAACACCCCTAAACCTGTGTCAGGGAAAAAGGGAGGAAACGTCACACTGACATGTAAATTTGGGGACAATAAGACTTTTTATATTGAGTTATTCAGTCTGTCAGAACATATTGATGTGTGTCAGACTGAAGAATGTAGTGGACGAGCATTTAAAGAAGGAAACTGTTCAGTCGTCATTAAGGATCTGAGATTTAGTGACGCTGGAAAATATATTTTGAGAGTCCATTACAATAATGATCAGACAGAGCTGAAGCGACAAAAGGAGTGGACGTACCAACTTCATATTCATGGTAAAGACAAAACTTATCAAACCATCAGCATCTGCTTTTTTAAATGATAAATTTGGTCCCCAATCAAAAATATGTTTATGGCCTTGATTGATTGACAGCATTATAATAATAATTAATGTCTTTCTGTTTCTCCTCAGATGAGATTACTGTGAAAACAGGCAAGCCGCTAAAGTTGCATGTTCTGTTGTCTAATGCTGATAAAGTGGAGAAAAACTCTAGTGGAGAGTGGAGGGAGGTTTGGAACAGAACTGATGGGGTTCAGAGCGATCGAATGAATGACACTAATGGAACCCTGAGCATTAAAGCGTTTACAGCCAGTGATGCTGGAACATACAGAGTTCTGGATTCAGAAGAAAAAACACTGATCACAGTGACAGTCACAATCACTGGTGAGAGAAACTCAGATATGTGGAAATATTATTTAAAAAGCATTTGGACAGCTGAAGTTTATTCATCATGATTTGAACATCACATTGATGCTGAACTGTGAGACTGACCTCTCAATATCTTCTAGAATCAGGTACAGAATCAAAGGACAAACTGGACGACACAGATAAAGGCAAAACTAACGGCACTGAACAACAGAGTAAGTGAAACAGGCGTTGAGAGCTTTACAAAATCTTCAAGCAGTGAGTTTAACAATGAACAAACTTTTTTTTTTTTAAATGTGCTCTCTTCCCATCTTCCCCTTTTCCAGCTGTAGAGAATTTGATTGTGCCAGTTGTAGTGTGTTTGGTGATTCTGGTGGTTCTGATTGTGATTTCTGTCATCATATGGCGACGTCAGCACAGAGATCACATACAGGTTCCAGTACAGGAGAATACAGAGCCCCCACAGGAACTGGAGGAACTATAATGATCTTCACTGAACGTGACTCAACTGCACAGGAGCCCTGAACACGTGATACAAATTACAACATTACTTATGTAATTTGCATTCAGTGCCAACATAATTCTGTCAACATAATTCTACAGCTATAGGAGTGTGTGATATGTATGGAAGCATATAGGTAGCGAAATTCAATTTAAAATGCAA
>NW_015625985.1:0-592 GCF_001515625.1 Sinocyclocheilus rhinocerous | reverse complement strand
AATCCAGTACTGTGTTTTCCTATTATATGAAGTGTAGAATTAAGTGTTTTATGTAGTCTTGTTAGTCTTGTTAAAATGACCTGATCTTCTCTACTTAAGTTCAGTATCATTTTGCTTTGACTTACCCTGTTTTGTATATTATAAAAATGTCTTCCTGTTTTACAGTCATTCCAATTCCCTTGCCATTTCCAATTGCAAGCTTCTTTAATTATACTTTTCCCCTCCATCCTGCTTAGTGAAACTGAAATAGTAGGAGTATGCAGATTAAGTGACTCTTTAGCCATTTTATCAGCTTTTTCATTTCCTGGTATATCAACATGCGCTGGAACCCAAACAAAATTAACTATTATTCCAGCATTTCTTAATCTATACAATATATTCATTATTTCTATAAAGATATCATATCGTCTCTTCCGAGCAAAATGAGCCCTCCCAGTCTCTCTCCTTCAATCACAGGCGATGTTATAACCCAGAACAGAGAGGGAGTCGCTGACGGGCTTAGCGAGGTGCCAATGCCTAGCCAGCAAAGTTTTGATGGATGGAAGTATTAGCCAACCACAAGGACGTTTACAGTGATTGACAGTTTGCACAT
>NW_015625984.1:0-665 GCF_001515625.1 Sinocyclocheilus rhinocerous | reverse complement strand
ATATATTCAGAATCATCACACTCAATGTAATCACATTCATTACCATTCATTTCTGGCATTAAAGTCCCCTGCAATGATTAACTTTACATCTTCTCCAACTTGATCTAACACATTTAGAATTTCATTTTCCAAAGAACTATTACCATTCATCTCTATATGAGCTAGATCCCTCAGGAAAGATATAAGTAAAATTAAGAACAATGTTATCCTCAAATAATCCACTCTTTTTGTCGGAATATAAAAATATGCAGTCAGTTGCATCTTTCACAGCCTCTCTTTTTACCCCTAGTGGCTGATTAGGGAATTGCATGTCCAAAATTAACATTCTTTTTGTAATAACTTTTTACATCAGGGAGACAGAGGCATGAAACCAGTGTCAATCAATAGAGGGGGAAAATGGAAAATTTTTACAACCTTCCATTTTACCCCTACTGGTAGAAAAGGGGATTGCATGTCCAAAATTATCCTTCTTTTTGTAATAACTTTTTACATCAGGGAGACAGAGGTATGAGACCAGTGTCAATCAATACAGGGGGACAGTGGACATCTTTCACAGCCTCTCTTTTTACCCCTATTGGTAAAAAAGGGAATTGCATGTCCAAAATTGACATTCTTTTTTAAATTCTTTTTGTAATAACTTTTTACATCAGGGAGACAGAGGCATG
>NW_015625983.1:0-564 GCF_001515625.1 Sinocyclocheilus rhinocerous | reverse complement strand
AAACATCATAGGTCCAACATAGGAGACTGTAATGCAGGAAATTCCCAATGTAACGAGATGGTGGTTACAGGGGAATTAGGAAGGGGAAGATAAGGGCAGATGTAAGACCCCCGAAGGAAATGAGTAGATACTGAGGTATCACTCTGATCCGGACAAAGCGCTGACGCCCTGTCTGGATCACATCCCTTAGGTCTTTTACCTACCTTCCTTTGACCCGCGATTATTCCTACCCGCGGGCGGGGGAGGAGCGCGAGCCGCGACACTAGCCTTCTGTGCCCGTCTCTGATCCTCAAACCGAGACGGGCCAGGACCCCTTGGGTTGTTCGGGCTCAGACCCGGACCTTCGTAAAGGCCGCTGAGCGCGCCTTTGCCCGCACTCAGCTACCTCATTAGGAGAAAGGCCCTCGCCTTTATCCAGGTCTTTCAGCAGGCCAGCCTGATATGCTTGGGGCATCACCATCATGTGCAATGAAGCAACAGCCCGACCTGCTGCTGCGTATGCCCTGGCATTAGAGTGATATGTCAAGGAGGGAGTCTTAAAAGAGGACGTCTCATCCATAGAGA
>NW_015625982.1:0-569 GCF_001515625.1 Sinocyclocheilus rhinocerous | reverse complement strand
GATACAGCACTCTGTGAACAGCCAGCTTCTTTGGCAATGAATGTACCCCTAATATGATACCCCTAAACCACAAAAATATGATAACTTCATGCTGAATGTCAACTCCGTCATTGGCCAATTTTGAAATCTTACGAAACACACGTGTCCTTGAAAAAAAACCTTGCTTTGATATGAGATATTATTAAGTCTTGCTTTTAATAAAAACAAGCTATTTTGTATCATTAAAAAACATTTTCATCCATTTTATAGCATATGAATGACTGAATTGTATCTGTGTTGTTTCAAGGGGAAAAGAATGAACTGTTTATGAATCCCATTTTACAGATTAGACAATCAAGACTTCACAATATTGTTATTTCAGCAGCATGACAAACAAAACAGTTATTTAAACTGGGAATAAATAACTTAAAGAAACACAGCGCTTCATGACTTCAGTCTAAAACAGAGTTCTGCATTTTCACAAAAACTCTCGGTATAATTACTGAAGTAATTCTACATTCTAATTCTACACTGCACAATAAATTGCTTTTCTGCAGTTTGTTGTTTATGCTGATGAGTGAGTTTGTGAA
>NW_015625981.1:0-784 GCF_001515625.1 Sinocyclocheilus rhinocerous | reverse complement strand
CTAGTGGCAAGTACAATCTTTTTGTTAATACACTATTATGACTCTACAAAGTTGCATTTATGTTTAATTTAAAACCATTTTATTGAGACTGGGTATAATTACCAAAACGTAAGTACAGATATCTGTATGCGGTTTTTTTTTTTTCCCAGTTAAAATATTTATATCCCATTGTGTGTTCACACATTGTTTGTATCACACCTTTTGTCTACATTATGGACTGCAGTGCAGAGTGTAAACTGGGTATTTGAAATGTCCAGAAATATCTATTGTAGGTAAAAGTGTAAGGAGGAGAAATTATACAGTTGTGGCATGACAAAGTTTTTGAGCTTTTATGAAATTTTTATGTTGCTGCACAGTGTTAGAACATTTTGTCAGTAACTGGCTGGTTGGTGAATGCTCTTTTTAAACCCAACTTAATATGTTGACCTCCTTGGCACTGCTGTTAGCAGCACTTAGACGTATCTGTGGGGGGTTTTTTTTCCCCCAGTGCAGTTTAACTTTCTGGATTAATTTACATTATATTTCTGATAATATTTTTTTAATAGATGATGATGATGTTCCACCGACACCAAAAATGTCTCTGATTACAAGCAGCAGACCCACATGTGAGTTAATTGTTTTGATGAGCTTAGTTTTTCACTGCATAATGTAACCTACCATTGATCTACAATTTTATGTTGTGATTTAATTTACTAGATGAGGACGGACCACAGACTCCAAAGACATGCATTGCAAACAGACCTATATGTAAGTTTTTTTTTTTTTTTATATGAGCTTAGTTTTT
>NW_015625980.1:451-669 GCF_001515625.1 Sinocyclocheilus rhinocerous | reverse complement strand
CCCTGATCCGCCATGGCCGCCCGAGGTCCAGGATCCGCCATGGCAACCTGAACTACCTGCTCCACCCCGGAGGCCTCCTGGGTCTCCGTCCTGTATCAGCCTCCAGGGCGCCCACCCCCCTCCCCGGTGGAATTGTTACGGCGCGGGACGCGCCTTTCGGGAGGGGGGAGTACTGTCACAGATCGGCCAGACTCAGTCACCCCCCAATCACCGCAACC
>NW_015625980.1:0-438 GCF_001515625.1 Sinocyclocheilus rhinocerous | reverse complement strand
AATGTAACAGATTGGCCAGGCTCCACCACCACCCAATCACAACGATCCCTCTCACCTGAGTTCTGAGCACCTGCACCTGTCACTAATCAAGCACCTCATTAACCAGCCTGCATAAAAGCACACACCTCAGTCACCCTCACTGTCCGGTCTCGTATACACGTAGAGGACTCAATGACTTTGCTACTACTTCCATGTGAATACTTCCTGCCTTACTTCCCTCCTGTGTTCCTCCTAGTGTCTCCTCGTCTCCAAGTGTCTCCTGTTCCTCCTAGTTTCCGGATCGCTGAGGTGTGTGCTCCTCCTGCCTGCATCCCAGCTCCTGTAAAGCCAAAAGACTCGGATTACCCCACGCATCATATCCTTTGTACCATTCCACGAACGACTCACTCATCTCATCCTCTGGACCCTATCCCTGTACTCTCTGTGACCAAATAAACC
>NW_015625979.1:523-604 GCF_001515625.1 Sinocyclocheilus rhinocerous | reverse complement strand
GAAAGTAAGATAAAGATAGATAAAGAAAGAAAGAGAAAGAGAAAGAAAGAAAAAGATAGATAAAGAAAGAAAGAAAGAAAG
>NW_015625979.1:0-300 GCF_001515625.1 Sinocyclocheilus rhinocerous | reverse complement strand
AAAGAAAGAAAGAGAAAGATAAAGAAAGAAAGAAAGAGATAGATAAAGAAAGAAAGAGAAAGAAAGAAAGAGAAAGATAAAGAAAGAAAGAAAGAAAGAAAGAAAGAGAAAGAAAGAAAGAAAGAAAGAGAAAGTAAGATAAAGATAGATAAAGAAAGAGAGAGAAAGACAAAAAAGAAAGAAAGAAAGAGAAAGATAAAGAAAGAAAGAAAGAAAGATAAAGAAAGAAAGAAAAAGAGAAAGAAAGAAAGAGACAGAAAGAAAGATAAAGAAAGAAAGAAAAATATAAAGAAAGAAAAA
>NW_015625978.1:0-5010 GCF_001515625.1 Sinocyclocheilus rhinocerous | reverse complement strand
TTCCATTTTCTTCATAACTGTTTCTGTACCAGTCATGACAAGACGGCTTGAGGAACTTACAGCCAATTACACCAGAGTTCGAGAACATCTCCATATCAACAATAGTGAGTTATGTTAGGTTCAGACTCATGCACCTACTAGGACAAAGTGTAGCCTACTAATTCTGAACCGGCTTCGATTCAACTAATTTCTTTTTGTTAAGCAAATACAAGTCAGTCTTTTGAACACATTTCTCCAACCACTTGTTTTCTTTTTCTTAATAACTGTTTCTGAACCAGTCATGATGAGAAAGACTGAGGAACTTACAGCCAACTACACCAGAGTTAGAGAACAACTGTCCTTTTATGAAGGTGAGCTGTTTGTACTTCAGACCCATGAAAGATTAGGCAAAGAGTAGGTGAGCTGTTTGTACTTACACAAAGGTCTTTCTGCTGTGATAATCTTCCTAGTATGGTCTTGATATCTGTTCTTCTCTCAGAAAAGTGTTCAATACTTTACCTTTCTGAACTCTGTGGTATCATTTAAACAAAAAACATTCTGAAACATGTCAGTAATATCTTACCTCTGTACTGAGAGCATTTTCCACCTGAAGCTGTTGCTGAAGACAAGTAATCAACATTTTCATAGTTTGATTTCATTTCACGACCCTGATGGTTGGTTGAGTGTTTACTGGAATCACAGAAGCCGCAGACATATTAGTACAGTAATAAGAGTCATTTGTACAGACAATAAATAAATAAATAAGCAAGCAGGGTACAAAGTGAAGAAGAGGAACAGATTAAACTTGATTAGTGGTTAGAGGTCAAATGTAATGATTGAATCTCAGCATTTACAAGCACAATGTTAACATTTTAATAAATATTTAACTGGCAATATGCAACTCAAAAACACTCACATGTCCTATAACATTTAAACAAACATATATTTTTCTGTATAAATAGGCTATGCATGATTAATTGCACATACATACTGATGCAAAAGGTGTATGATGCTGTTGTCACTATTTAGCAGCACTGCTGTTGTGTGCATCTGTAGCTGTACTAATAGATACTGTGGAAACATACAGGAAGTTACAAAACCTCGAACTCAGAAAGTGAACTACAGTTATGAAAGACTTTCTGTTAAAAGTTTGTTCTTTAAAAAATATCTTCAGAAATGTAGGGGGAAAATACGTGATATAAATATAATATAAGCACGTTTCTTATTGACTAGGATTTTTTAGCTATGCTTTGAGAAAATGCTGTCACTCCACTCACAGGTGTTTCGGACATACTGTCAGTAATGAACAAATCATTCTTCTGAATAGGATCTTTTTAATGAAACTGTGGAACTGGTCCACAAAGCTGATCATCTGAATCGACTGTTTCACTCAAATTGGTTCTTGAAACCTCAAAACCTCACCGACTCATTGAATTAGTTTTATATCGGACATACTGTCAGTAATGAACAAATCATTCTTCTGAATAGGATCTTTTTAATGAAACTGTGGAACTGGTCCACAAAGCTGATAATCTGAATTGACTGTTTCACTCAAGTTGGTTCTTGAAACCTCAAAACCTCACTGACTCGTTGAATTAGTTTTATAATGATCCAGGCCACAGCTCACTTACTCATTAATCCACAGCTGGATGGCAGGGATGTTAAATACAAATGCAATAGTGACATTTAGTAGGGAACAGAGAGAACATTTAATTTGGCTTATTTTGTTTAAATGTGCGGAT
Organism: Sinocyclocheilus rhinocerous; assembly: GCF_001515625.1. NCBI lineage: Eukaryota > Metazoa > Chordata > Actinopteri > Cypriniformes > Cyprinidae > Sinocyclocheilus > Sinocyclocheilus rhinocerous. The sequence goes on along the minus strand of NW_015625978.1, from coordinate 3,289 downwards.
TTATTTGCTAATTTTGTTTCATTAAACTTATAAATCATGATTTAAAACTATAAATTATGATAGGGCTGTCAAAAGATTAAAGTGATTTTTTTATTTATTATTTTTGTAAGGAAAACAAAAATAAATAGTGTTTTGTAGCATAACATAACATATGACATAACATAATGGCATATAAAACTACAGAGATCGATTTCTGCAGCATTGTTCTTTACTCGTCTCAGTAATTTTCTTCTACAAGGCTTTTCCTGTTTTCACCCCTTCAGATGTGTCACCCAATCAAACCAATATCAGAGAGTTATATAATAACATTACTAAATTACATTTAGTCATTTATTTTTCATTAAAGAGCCTTACAGATTAGGAAATTCACAATCAATTTATCATCAATAAAGCTGTAGAGGACACTGCATTAGTGACCTCTTGTGGAGAAAAGAAAAGAAGAGAGAATTACAAAGTAACTGAACAGGCAGAAAAAAAGTGCAAAATGCAAAAATTGAAAGAAAAAAAAAAACATGCAAAATGATCAGATTATCTTCCGTTCAGTTAATCATTTAGATAAAGCACACAAGTCTTTATACTATCCTTAAAGTTTGTCTGCTCAACACATTCAAAAAATGACACATATAAACAAACTGAATGTGATGCATTGTCAATCATACATAAATATTAGTACTTTCTGTAATAGTATAAACTTTAAATACACTATAATTTTTATATTTATCATCAATAAATCCAATTTGTTTCGATGTCAAACACTACATATTGCTTGTTCCACAGCTAGCCATATTTTAAACATGTTCATACTTTATAACTGAATTAATTATTTAAAAAAACTTTCCACAATGAACAGATTTGCTATTTGAATATATTTTGAAAACGATTATTTAAATAAAATCAAATACATGCAAATCATTGATTATAAATTACGTCATGATTTTTTGAGTGCAGAAAGTGTCATTTATGCATGACTGACAAATATGCATAACGTTTAGTAAAACTGTAATCCGAATGGATGGACATGTGCAATTCAAAAAATATATACATTTATATTTAGGCCAAAATATTTTTTGAGTGCACAGCAGTTTCATATCTGATACTAAAGCACTTCAGTTGACTGCAAAATGAGTGATGTGTGAGGCATCAAAATAAAATGCTTTTGTATTGGCATGTACAGTCTGTAGTTGTAATAATTAGTAACAATTACATAATAATAGATAGTAATCATCACTGGAGAAAAGAATAAATTACATAATAATAGGTAATAATAATCACTGGAGAAAAGAATAGCATTTTTATTCTGAGATGAGTAAGCAAATCCAAAAAAGCCTTGTTTTCTGTGCATATACAAAATAGACCTCATCAATATTAGCACCACTGACGGAGGTAAATTAATATTTCTTTTCACAGATAAACTTCATCCGATAATTGCAAGAAACATCAAACCAACTTTCTAAATAGTTGAAATCATTTTTCATAATTGCACAGTTTTTTCCAGTAAGATCCTCTTCTTTCCAGTTATCAGGTTCACTTTTCCCAGATTCTCTCTTGTGCCAAAACCTTCAAAAGCAGAAACAGGCGATCAGAGTAAAAACAATATTTATCCTGCAATAATATTTTGTAAAAAACCATGCTGTAGCTTTTTTTAAAAAACATGCCATTATGCAAAGATTTAAACGTTCCAGTAATATTATGATCATGATGAACGGTAATACGGTAAAGTAATTTTTTTTATGTATTTTTGTTACATTGATTAACTTAAGTAATTGTAGTCAGAGTTCTTACTGTACTCCAGATTCATTGAGAGTTTGGTTATTCACCCAAACCCAGTGTCCTTCAGTTTTCAGATCATTGAGACCAATCCAGTGCCATGCTTTAATTTTAGAAACCAGAAAGTTCTAATGGAGAAAACATCACATGCAATGCTGTTTCTGAATATTGTGATTTAAACAGGTAAAACATATAATTCTTTGATTTAACGTACATCCAACTTGAAATTTTCTCACCTGTTCTGTTAGGCTGGTTATGGTGACCAGATCAGCTCCTTTTGAAACACAGAAAGCACGACTGCTTGACCAGCTCAGTTCATTACAGCTGAAGAAGTACACATTTCCATTAAAAGTTGTCCAGCTCATGTCACAGTTCAAAGACTGAGCTGTAAATGCTGAAATAAAAAGCATATAAAAATTATCCTTTGTTTAGTTCATGATGCTTTTGAAATGAAAAAAAAAAAGTTTGGTTTAATATGCAGAACTCGTCTTGTCATGACTGGTACAGAAACAGTTATGAAGAAAAGTTTGGTTTAATATGCAGAAATTGTCAAACTCTTTGCCTAATCTTTCATGGGTCTGAAGTACAAACAGCTCACCTTCATAAAAGGACAGTTGTTCTCTAACTCTGGTGTAGTTGGCTGTAAGTTCCTCAGTCTTTCTCATCATGACTGGTTCAGAAACAGTTATTAAGAAAAAGAAAACAAGTGGTTGGAGAAATGTGTTCAAAAGACTGACTTGTAAATGCTGAAATAAAAAGCATATAAAAATAATCCTTTGTTTAGTTCGTGATGCTTTTGAAATGAAAAAAAGGGGGAAAAATTTGGTTTAATATGCAGAAATTTTCAAACGCTTTGCCTAATCTTTCATGGGTCTGAAATTGTTTCATTCATTAAACCACAGTGCTATAATTTTATTTCAATTTCAATAAATGTATTATTTTAAATTTATATTTAATTTCAATAAACACTGTAACTAATATCAAGAATCCTAATTTTGTTTGTATTAGTCTTAATTTCCCACAAATGCTGTGAGGTCTTTTAAAGGACACAAGGAACAATGGCTATAAAGTAAAATTGTAAAATTTTTGAGAAAAATTGTGCAGAACTTATTAGGGGTATAACTGTGCATTGATATGGACTGATAGGTTGTATTGGTGCAACAAATTAAAAAAAATATTTATTTAAGACACATTTTGAAGATATTTTGATGCTTTCATGTAAGCCACATTTTGTTTGACCGTTATAAAAAGTTGTCAAATTGTCATCAAATATTTGTTCAGTTTTAACAAACTTATTTTTCTGAATTTTTTTTTTCTCCGACGACTAGAGCATCTAATTTTGTTGGATATATCAAAATAGGGATACTATTTATCCATTTCTAAAAATGTTCAGAGTTCAGTTAAATGTTCATGTTATATTTTGGTTGCATTTCTGAATTCATAAAAAAAAATTTAAATGTGTGTAAAACTGGCAAACTATATATATATATATATATATATATATATACACACATATACATAT
>NW_015625977.1:0-792 GCF_001515625.1 Sinocyclocheilus rhinocerous | reverse complement strand
CCACCAGTAGATAGCGGCAAGTCCCTGTCTTTTATGAATAGATTATTGAATCATTGACCCAAATGATTCGTTCAATAACAGGTTTAGGATTCAGGATTCATTCATGGGCAAATGTTCTGCTCTGGCTTTATTTGGAACTATTTTCATTGGTGAAACAGACATAAAACAGACGATCTTGTGTCTAAAATCAATATTATCTTCTTGTTTTTTAAACAGTTGTATATTAATATCTAATTTGCGCTAATGTTTAGGAAAATGGCACTCTTGCTTGTATGATATTACTTAACTATATCATATATGATACTATATCTTATATGATATAGTTAAAAAATATTTTTGCCCTCATAATTTGAATTATAGGGGCATCTAATCGGCTTAATCACGCAGTGAATGCTTTGAACTCTCAAGACATGTTTTTGTTTGTTTTTTCAAAGTGAGTGACATACTCGATAATGTCAGCTCGCACATCGTTAAAACAACAATCACGATATTATCGTAGATGATAAATGTTTCACACCCTTAGATGACAGGCTATCTCTTTAAGATCTCTTTAAGGTGCTTTCGGTAGATGGGAATGAATAATAGCCATTTTGAATGTGCAGTAAAGTCTGAATTAAGTGGGAATATGGCAAATTGGATTTCCAAAAGCACTGACCCGCCTCTTTCTGACATTCATATTGGATGCTGCTACATTGGAGTGCATTCCATTAAACTTTTCGGTAACACTTTACATTAAGGTTCCATGCATTATAAATGCATTATAAATCATTGATAAGCAGTTATAAATGCATG
>NW_015625976.1:0-880 GCF_001515625.1 Sinocyclocheilus rhinocerous | reverse complement strand
AGATGCTGTCTGTGAACTTCCTGACTGTTCTGCTGCGGCTACAAGAGCCTTTCAGGCTCTGTCTGTCTGTCACTGCCATGAAAACCTTTAATGAACTCCCTGTATGCCCTGTTAGCCCTGTCACGAGTCCAGAAACCACTTGTGAACATTCTGTCTGTCCTATCCATGAGACTAACTGTGAACTGTCAACTTGTTCAGTGTTCCAGCGTGTGTTTGATTTCCCTGTCTGTCAAGAACCAGTCAATAATGCTTTCAGTCAGGGAGCCGAACCATGAACTATCTGCCCGTTCTGTTTGAGAGCTGTCAGTCTTACCAGTTTCAATTAATGTTTTCACAACGGAACTGTCTGCTTTTCTAGTATCTCCCAATGTGCCTGATTATGCCCCGCCTGTATTGTCAGTTTCAGTCAGGGAGCCGAACTATGAACTATCTGCCCGTTCTGTTTCCCTGAATATGTCTGAGTTTGAGCCATCTGTCTGTCTAATTTCAAGTAATGTGTCTGAACTTTCTGTCAGTCCTGTTCTGGTCAATGAGTCTGTTGAATCATCTGTCGGTCCAGTTCCCATTAATGAGTCTGACTGTGAATTGTCTGCCATTCTAGTTTCCCTCACTGAGATGTCTAACTATCTGGTTTCTGCTAGCGATAAGTCTGATTGCGAACCTTGTGTCAGTCCAGCATCCGTCATTGAGTCTGATTTTGAATCACCTATCTGTCCTATGTTGATTAATGAGCCTGAGTCTGACATGTCAACAAGTCTAGTTTCAATCAATACATACCGTTTTGAACCATCTGTTTGTCTAACTACCATTAAGGGACTTGAGTGTGAATTGTCTGCCTGTCCAGTTACTGAACTCTCTGCCAATCCAGTTTCAGTCAATA
>NW_015625975.1:5453-8220 GCF_001515625.1 Sinocyclocheilus rhinocerous | reverse complement strand
AAAATTCTGCTTAGGGCCCCATAAAGGCTTGGGCCGGCCCTGCATTGGTAGGTGCATATATTGTTTATGTAACCATAAACGCATTGTATTAACAGCCTTGCAGATCAGTTACCAACACTTGTACCACACAAAAATTACAAATTGTTTATTTCCTTAAACCATACACTCACTGGCCACTTTATTAGGTACACCTTTTATATATATATTATATATATATATACACTGTAAATGCTATCAGTTTAATAAAACTGGTGTGTGTGTGAATCAAAAGCATTTGCATGTACATTATCAGTTGTAAGCAGTGAGGGAAAACAACTATTTTATTTTTAAATAACAAAAATACTTAATGTAAATTTGTATGTTTTTGTAGACTGAGCTTATCAGAAAGCCTAGGAAATAGAACTGTAAACCTTGCTCTGATAAACTAACTTTACACTAAGTGAAAATGTTCTGTTTGCTGAGCTGGGCCTGTAAGGAGGATGAGAGCTGCAAAAAGCATACAATTGTAAAATTATCTAATTTAAAATTATCTTCTACTTCTTGTAGGTTTCTGAAAAGTCCTGCTGCACAGGAAGCATGTGATCATCTCACTAAAGTTCTGGGTACAAGTCCATTACTTCTGACAGAACTGGATCTGAGTAAAGATAAATTAGGAGATCTGGATGGAGAGAAACTCTCTGCTCTTTTGATGGACTCTCATAGCAAACTGGAGAAAATGAAGTGAGTGAACATTTATACATTATATCTTCTGTGATTAATTACTACTAATGACTGTCAGTTATGTGCATAAGCAGACATGAAGACCAGTTGATCTGATGAGTGTTAAATATTTTTTAAAGTACATTTTGCTGAAGTACAATAACATAAAAAAGGCTGTTTTTCTGTGTTTAGGCTGAATAATTGTGAGCTGACAGAGAAAAGCTGTTCAGTTCTAGCTACTGTTCTCTCCTCCAAAACCATCCTGAAAGAGATGAACCTGAACAACAGTCGTCTGCTGGACTCAGGAGTCAAAGAGATCTGTGAGGGACTGAAGAATCCTGTGTGTGAGCTGAAGATACTCAAGTGAGTACATTTCACCATCAGCTACACTCAACACCAAAGCAACCACAGGAATATGACATATTTGATGACATTATTGTATTTTTGTATTATTTTCAGGCTCAGTAACTGTGATCTAAATGAGGAAAGCTGTTCAGCTCTAAGCTCAGTTCTCAGTTCAGACTCCAGCAGTTTGAAGGATCTTGACCTGAGCAATAATAATCTGCATGATTCAGGAGTGAAGCTGCTCTCTGATGGACTGAAAGGGAACTGTAAACTAAAGAAACTCAGGTGAATTGATGTGTAACATATTAAAGGTCTCTGGGCCTGTTGTTTGCATCCATATTTAGCCATCTGTTTTGTATGGATTAATTTTGTTCAGAACATTTGTGGAGTAACTGATTAATCAGATACATTTTTACATTTTCATTCCCTTTCTAGACTTTCAGACTGCAGTATCACTGAAGAAGGTTATAAAGCTCTGGCTTCAGCTCTGAGATCAAACCCTTCACACCTGATAGAGCTGGATCTCACAGGAAATGATCCTGGACAATCAGGAGTGAAGCAGCTCAGTGATTTACTACAGGATCCAAACTGTCAACTGAAGACACTGAGGTGAGATGTAATGAAATAATACAAAATGAATTACATGCATGCAAAGAATTTATATAAATATTATTTCACGAATATAAAATAAACCATTTCACATGCAGAATCATAGGCTTTTTTCATTAGATCAAGTTTATGTATAAATTTAATTGAATACTGCTTCATCTTTTCTGCAGGTTTTTGGGTCCTGCTGCAGGTGAAGCCTGTAAATATCTGAATGAAGTTCTTCAGTTTAAAAACCCGTTACTCCTGAGAAAGCTGAATCTGAGTGGACGTGAACTAGGAGACACACGAGTGAATCAGATCTCTGCTCTACTGCAGGATAAACACTGTAAACTCAGCACACTGATGTGAGTATTCCACATGGTTAATAATGCTTTACAAAAAATGTTGTTACATTTTTACAGTCAATGAAACACTGTTATTGTTGTTCTATAAAATATTTAAGGACTGAGATTAATTGACCTATGATATAAATGTATCCTTCTGTTACTTTATTAGTTTCATGTCTTTGTTTCTTTCTCTCCAGGTTGAAGAATAACAGTATTACAGAAGAAGGTTGTGCTACTCTAATTTCAGCTTTTAATTCAAATCCTTCAAACCTGATAGAGCTGGATCTGAGTGGAAATAAATTAGGATGCCTAGGAATGGAGAAAATCTGTCTTTTGTTGAAAAATCCTCAATGCAAATTTGAGAAACTGAAGTATGTATTTTCATTTATGTACTTTTCTGTATGTTTATATACATTTATTCATGTTTATTTAATTAGCTTAACTGTAAAAATTAAGACCACAATTTTAGTTGTACTTTTATCTAATTTAGAGTATGACTGAGGCTCATATTCTTTTTTGAAAGTACATGAGGACAGCATTTATTAATGATGGAATTGCATTACTGGGATTTTTGCCAATATTAAAATAAAAACATTATATTGGCATACATTTTTGCACTTTATGGCAATAATTTGTTCATAATTTGTCTATTTAGGTTGTCAGAAGCCGTTCATAAATCCCGTTAGTGATATGATAATATATGTACCCCATTAGTGATATGATAATATATATCTCCAAAAAGAATAACAATTTTTTTTTTTTTTTTTGGACTTTCAGACTGCAGTATC
>NW_015625975.1:3636-5412 GCF_001515625.1 Sinocyclocheilus rhinocerous | reverse complement strand
GTATCACTGAAGAAGGTTATAAAGCTCTGGCTTCAGCTCTGAGATCAAACCCTTCACACCTGATAGAGCTGGATCTCACAGGAAATGATCCTGGACAATCAGGAGTGAAGCAGCTCAATGATTTACTACAGGATAAACGCTGTAAATTGACCATCAGGTGATTAAAACCTTTAAATATTTATAAAAATTGTACTTTTAAAATAAGCTGCAAACATGCTTACATCAGTGAACAGTTGCTGTTTCGTGTCATGTATTGATCCATTGCTTATTAATCACATAATATAAAGAAGATCAAAATTTGCAGGATCAAGTATTGATAACAAGTATTATATGTAACGAGGGGAGCGTGACAACGAAGTTGAGGATCCAAATGCAAGGCTTTATTCCAGAGCGTAGTCGAAACAATCAGGGTCAAAACACCAGCAAACAACAATGGCAAAGGCCAGACAAAAGAGTAATCCTCAAAACAGGCAATGGTCAGGGCAGGCAGCAAAACAATCAGAAACACGAAGGCAAGGAAGCAGGGAAACTAGGAAACATGGGAAATAAGGAAACACTAGGAAAAGTGGCTACAAACATTCAATACTCAGCCCCGAATTAAGGATAGAGTGCAGCATTTATAGTCCTCCTGATTGACAATGGAAGAAGTCTGTAATTGGTTCCTAGGCAGGGGTTTCTGGGAAATGCAATCCGATTGGAAACAATTAGAGTGGTGATGGAGCACTCTGGTGGTGATGTGGAGGAATGACAGGCCCGTGTACGTTTTGATAGTTTGTTTTTCAATTTGAAATGAAATAAGCAGAAACGAGAAAAGTCGTTTTTTTCATTTATTAAAAAAAACGAAAAAAGATTGGCCCGATTTTTTTATTTATTTATTTTTTTTTTTAAACGACTTCAAAATTTGTTTTCGCCTTGCTATAAATCCATTTTGATTAATTTGAGTAAAAATGTGTTTTCTTTACCAAGAAAGTGGCAAGATGAAAACTACTATTTTCTGTTTCAAACTTTCACATAGCATCTTTAGGTTATAATAATATAAAAAAATCAAATCCAGATTTTGATTTTCAAAGATTTATTATAAAATTTTATTTATTTTTTTCCCCATAAAGCAATAATTCCATGACACATTTTTTTTTTCAAAATGCAATAAATCCAATGAATCAATATAAAAGTTATTTTTCATATTGAAACTTGAAAATACACAACATGGTTAATCCACATATGACAGCCTCTGAACTTGGCCAGTACTAATCTTATATACAGGCACTGGACTAAAAATTCAATCAGTCATCGCTCCCAAAATGAATTCAACGGGTCATCTTGTTAATGCTATAAATTAATTACAACAATAAAATAAAATTTCATCATGAACATACATGAATAATATCACATTAAACCACAGAAATTCCAAAATGACATTTCCCTTACATTCAGCTTCCAAAAGTGCATTCATCTTTGCCATGTTACATTCATTTAGATGACTAGTGCAATACGCTGTATTAACAAAGACATAAATGGCATTAATAAAAGCACTTACACTGACAAGCTACGCAATATCACGTTCATAATCGAATGCGACTTATCTGCGATTATGAACGCGATATTGCATAGCTTGTCAGTGATCTACGGCTCTGTGTATCCATCTGAAAGCATGTGATGGAGATTTACTATTAATCACAGAACCGGCTTTACTGAGGAGATGCGCATGACAATCACATGCGATTTATCGTGCAGCCCTAAGTTTGTTTGTTGATCACAAAGTACAAAGTAGATGAG
>NW_015625975.1:0-1656 GCF_001515625.1 Sinocyclocheilus rhinocerous | reverse complement strand
TTGCTACACTTCTACTGTACTGATGAAAACAGTACAGATTTTATAATTCCTCAAATGGTAAACAAGTTAAGCAATTGTCAATAAATTAAGTAATTTATTTACACAAATGCAATAAATATTCAAACATCACATAATGTCCTCTAAACATTACAATTTAGTAGGGATTGTCGCTACTATTTTAGTGTTTTTAGTCCATTTTTCACATACCAAAAAAGTGTCGCGTACATTGACTAATAACAGATTCTCTTCAATCTGTACAAAATGAAAAATATATTTGATATATAAAAAAATTATTCATTAAAGAAAACATTCTGTATTAATTCTTAATAAATTCTGTATAAAGCCTTCTATGAGCATTAGTTTATGGTTGTAAAATTAACACCTAAAAGGAATGCTTTTGAAACCAATTACAAACTCTAGGAACGACTAAAAACCAAAAGCAACATCACAGTAATACATTAACTATGGAAACATATTAGTGGGGATGATCTGTGTTTGCTGAACTCCACCCATAAGCAGGATGGGAGCAGCAAATGGTATAAAATTACAACAAGATTATCTCATCTAAAATTGTCTTCTGTTTCCTGTAGGTTTTTGAAAAGTCCTGCTGCAGAGAAAGCGTGTGAGTATCTCACTAAAGTACTGCAAATAAGTCCATTACTTCTGACAGAACTGGATCTGAGTGAAGATAAATTAGGAGATCTGGATGGGGAGAAGCTCTCTGCTCTTTTGATAGACTCTCATAGCAAACTGGAGACAATGAAGTGAGTGAGCATGAGTTTATACATTATAACTTTTATGATTACAAAAGACTGTCAGTGACATGTGTAGCAGATATAAAGAACTGTTGATCTGATGTGTGTTGAATATATACTGAATAATAAATAATGCTGTTTTGTGTACAGGCTGAATAATTGTAAGCGGACAGAGAAAAGCTGTCAAGTTCTAGCTACTGTTCTCTCTTCCAAAACCATCCTGAAAGAGATGAACCTGAACAACAGCCGTCTGCTGAACTCAGGAGTCAAAGAGATCTGTGAGGGACTGAAGAATCCTGTGTGTGAGCTGAAGATACTCAAGTGAGTACATTTCACCATAAACTGCTGTTCATTTAAGCTGACACGAACATTTACATTATGTCAGTGTGATTTTTTTCTTTTTTTATGGAGAGGGGTTCTTTTTTTCCATTGAATTGTAAAGAAAGCTGGCCAACCAATAAGATTCTCACTTTGTTAACATGCCCTCAGCCAACACATTAAACTATACATTGGTGGCTCACAAACAGACTATTTGGTTTAGTGACATTGAATAGCAGAAGGGGAATCAGGAACAGGCATTGGAGATTGATATTGAGCAGCTTTAGTGGTAATACATTCCATTCAATAAAAATATGGATAGGATTGGCTAAAAAGGATGAACTGTTTGAAAACATGTAAGAACTGTTTATCTTTATTTATTCCTCTGTCATGCCCCTGCAGATGTGAACCAAATGGATTTTGAATGCTGCTTCCAAAAGACTAAAAAAAATGTTTTTACTCTTGATAATTCAGTTTCACAATTTTTTTTAAGCTAGGGCTCTAGCTTAAAGTCCAAAATTTGACTAAATATGAATTTTTAGCTTTTTGTGAAAATGACTTCTGTCGAGGTAATCTGTGTATC
>NW_015625974.1:0-557 GCF_001515625.1 Sinocyclocheilus rhinocerous | reverse complement strand
AAACACAAATGCATTTATAAATAAATACATACATTAATTATATAAATATAATTATATAACCTAATATACTTTAATTTCTGCAGGTTTGGTCCTCCATGCTCTGTGACCTTCATCATTCTTAATTTATCAATACAGTGAATGGTTTGTTTTAAGCTGCAACTAATTTTCTGATCAATTTGATAACAGCTATATTACCTTTGTTTATTGAAAAAGCATGTTATTCCACATCATAACCCTTCCTCTGAATCCCATTACAAATTTTTACTTAAGAGATTATTTGGCTAAATGCGGAGCCAAAAAAACTGTCAGCAGTGTTGTTTACAAACCTGCTTTCTGTATGTCTCTGTTAAATTTGGACACATAATCAGGGCACTTTTTTGTTGGTTACTCTGGTGTTGAAATAATGGTAGTCTGCAAATTGGTCCATATTATTTATTCATTGTCAGCTTTCACAAATATACTTGACAAACAAATTAAGCTGTATGTGTTTAAGTGTCTCGCTGCTGCATTGTAGTAAATTTCACACGCTAATATGTAATATTTTCAAATCATTGTTC
>NW_015625973.1:0-1006 GCF_001515625.1 Sinocyclocheilus rhinocerous | reverse complement strand
TTTTCAACTTTTTAATTATTTCCTTCATTTTTATTGAAAATAAATTCCTTTCCGATGCGATATGACATTTGAAAAGGGAGAAAAAAAGTTCGACAAAAGGCAGATTTGAACTCCGGTCGATCACATCAAATAGCTCGCGTCTTACCATCTACGCCACAGATAGGCCTACTGATGTGTGATGAACGTCTTTTTTCAGTGTTGACTATCCCAATCAGACGTTCGTGGGCGGTGTTAGTGTAAATAGCCTCTGCCAACAAGGTGGGCTATTTGCACTTAGTGTAAATAGACACAAATAAAGTAAAAAGTAGAATGTCTATTATAAGTGCAAATAGCTCGCCTTGTTGTCAGAGCTATTTACACTAACTCCGCCCACCAACGTGTGATTGGGCTCTTGATGCGATTGCTGCCAGACTCATTCTTGTCCCATTTCACATCCCATTTCACATCAGATGGCCTTTATTTTTTATAAAAATGAAGGAAAATAATGGAAAAGTTCAACATATTTACAATTAAGCCCCTTTTCCACCGCAGGAACTTTCCCCAGGAACTAGGGACTAGGGACCACGGTGTGTTTCCAGCCCAGGAACCAGGATCTAAATAAAGTTCTGGGTAAAAATTTGCCCCTCAGAAAGTCCCTTCTGGCCAGGTAGTACGTTTTCAAAGGTCCGGAACTTTCGGGGGCGGTCCTTGGGCGCTGAACATGCTGATTGGTTGAGTTCATTGCACACTCTAAAAAATGCTGGGTTAAAAATAGGCCAGCGCTGGGTTAAAAAGGGACAAACCCAGCTACTGGGTTGTTTTGACCCAGCGGTTGGGATGTTTTGAACCCAACCGCTGGGTCAAAACAACTCAATAGCTGGGTTAAAACAGCCCAATAGCTGGGTTTGTCCCTTTTTAACCCAGCATTTTTTAGAGCGCAGCATTGTATTTCAACCACCATATTATTCGCATTATTTTCAACATATTACTGTTATTGTGTCATGAAATGTAGTTTTTAAAGTATTTC
>NW_015625972.1:0-1166 GCF_001515625.1 Sinocyclocheilus rhinocerous | reverse complement strand
AGTAAAGCTTTTATATAGGGATGAATGAGTGCTGAAGGTATGAGGGAGTTGTGCTTTATCAACGCTTTCATGAATTCACACACTACTGTGTGATGTAATACAAACATGTGAAAATTTGTCATGAACTTGTACACTCAGTGCCAAGAAGGGTAAGAGCAGTGTACGTAGAGTTCTGGAGGACATACTAAGTACTAGAATATTGTACATTTTCTGAATTAAATCTAGGGTGTACTCATTTCTGCAATCCTTCATTTAAACAACATTGGCAAATTTACTTATCTTACAGAAAATATTGGCATATATGTATGTTTAATATGTTTCAATTTTGTCATCTTTCCATGAATTATATTAGTGATCATTAAGAAAATACATATTTTATATTTATTCAGAGGGGGTGTACTCATTTATGCTGTGCACTTTACAAACTTAACACAATCACTATATGCATTTAAATGAAACTTCATAAATAAAACCAAACATACTAAGACACTGACTGCTGTAATTCCAGTAGTTTTAATATACTAACATAACATTGTGCCTGTGATTTTTATACTTTTCAAACTTCATTTCAAATACACATTGTGTGACGACAAGTTACAATATATTACTGTTCATCATTAGAAAATAAGTGAATCAAATGAGTTTAAAAATGTTCACATCTGTTGTATGCATATTAAAACATAAGGGGAAAGTTGTGGCCTAATGGTCCTAATCCTCCACCGAAAGTCCACCACAGTGCTACAATCTAATGAAACACTCGTACAAAGACCTCTATTCCACTCGAGTGAACACAAACTCCAGCATAGAGAGAAACAACACTTCAACACACTGATAGAGAAACATCTCAGCTGTTGATGACACTCAGTCATTTAGTTTTGGAAAAAATGCTTTTCAAAAAGTAAGAATAAAACTTTCACATAAAATACCTTCAATATGTGCTGATATAACAATTTTTAAAGATATATATTTAATGACCTTTGACCTCTTTTATCATGGATGATGTTGTGTTTCTCATAATAATGCTTCTGTTCTTCATATGCAGCTCAATCATCATGAATCAAAAAAAAAATATATATGTATATATCTGTAACGGAAGAGGTCTGACGCAACAGGTTAGTATATACAAACAGTTTTATTAGGTCACAGAGAGTACGGGTGTAGGATCC
>NW_015625971.1:0-1655 GCF_001515625.1 Sinocyclocheilus rhinocerous | reverse complement strand
CCAATGGCGATTCAATTGCCAAGGTGTCCGTAGAGGGTTGTTATGGCAAAATCATTTCCTCAAGATACTATATGGAGTCTCTTGATACACTCACATGGGTTGTATTTGATTAAGGGAACATGATGGTAACCTACAGTGGTCTGGCTATATGGGAATTATAGTCCACAGCAAGACATAAGCCAAATGAACTCTCTGCTGAAGGAAAACAATGATACATTTTGCCAGCAGAAGGTCAAGTTTGTTATTACAGATTTGATTTTCCCTGTGCGATACCTGAGAAAGACCCATGACCTATTACAGGACACAGCACCAGGTCGACAGTTCAACAGCATGTGTAGACGGCAATGTAGTCTCATTCTGAGCATTACCACTGTTATTACTACTATTAATACATGAAAAAGAAGGGAGTAAAGGGAGCAATTTTATTTAATAAAAGTACTTACTTTATTTAATAAAAACTTGTCTGTGGTGTAAAAACACCGCTGGCCAAATGCCCCCAGAGGGCATCACTTCCCACTTTGATAATTACTGTAGTTACCATGTTCTGAACATCACATCCTTTCTTTTTCCCTCAGATGTAATCTATCTCAGTGGTTGAATAAAAATATTTGGACTTTATTTTTTTTAAATTACCTCAATTTAGCACCAGCAAGCTCGTTAGCTAGACAGTTAGCATCAGCTAACATTACTGACATATTTTCAGCATGGTTATGAATAAACATTTGTCTACTCGCCTAGTTGATCCCGCCAGATACATAGTAACTTAGGCTATGTGTGCTGACAAACAATATAAAAACAGACGTCACATAGGGCTAAATGCATAGCATTTTAGTAAAACTGCTAACTTTACAGCAGCGGGGAAGATGAACGTGCATAAGTTATTTTATTTAGTCTGTGTTATTTTAATGATGTTAATGTTAGATTATGTTAATGTTAGATTCTGATGTTAATGTGTCTGCATTAGAGTAAGATTTAGTCGCATATGCGAGTGATTTACTCGCAATGTAGAGGGTTCAGTGGGCTTAAACAGATCACCCTTTACAGCAGATTTAGTTAACAAACAACTGACAGCTTTGACCTAAATATTCAGTTACAATAATTAATACTAAAATTCGACATTAGTAACTTACTTTTAACAGCATCAGACGCGCGCACGCGCGCTCACAAGATCTTCCGGTGAATTCAGTTCGCTGGAGAGTCGCACTAAACGGATCATTTGAATCAGTGAGTTGTCGACTCGAGAACAGCTGCAATCGGATCATTCCAATTCGTGAATGAATCGTTTGGTGCGATTTGAAAACCGATTTAACGGGTTCAATTAAAAGAATCAGTTCGTTCATGAATCAGACACCGCTTCTGCGTCTTGGAGCACGTGATATATTACAAAGAGTAACGATAAGTTTTATGAAATGTAGTGAAGTAAAAAGTACGATCTTATTCTTTGGAATGTAGTGAAGTAAAAGTAAAAGTTACTCAAAATAAAACTACTCCAGTAAAGTACAGATACTTGAAAAATTTACTTAAGTACAGTAACGAAGTAAAACTACTTCGTTACTGTCCACCACTGTGGATCACACAGTATTTTCCACTGCATTTTCAGCTTATTAAACTTATTTTTGAAGGATCATGTGACACTGAAGACTGGAGTAATGGCT
>NW_015625970.1:0-496 GCF_001515625.1 Sinocyclocheilus rhinocerous | reverse complement strand
AAAACATACCTAACCAGCATATGCTGGTTTTTTCAACAGGGCAAAAAGACAACAGAAGAGCAAATTCAGTCAAAGCTCAGGTCTTCTTTGGTTTGTTTTGAGAATGAATGTTGCTTAGAACATGTGTGGGACATAAGCAAATAAATAAATAAATAAATAAGTACACAGTTTATGAGAAATGTTCATGTAAAGTAAACAGGGCTTTTCTTGTGGCGAGAAAGTGGAGCTGCAAACTCAGATCTGTCAGACATGTTTGTAACTAAGAAATAAATCCATCAAGTCACTTTAGAACATGGCTTCTCACAAAAAGTCCATTATCCAGAATAACGCTTCCTCCAGCGAAAAAAAAGTCCATCCCAATCAATATTATGGACTCGTAATTTAGCTGGAAGCAATGGTTTGAAGTTGAATGATGGAATTGTTTCCTGCAAACACACAGCTTTTCACTTTGCAAGATATTAATTGATGGACTGGAGTGGTGTGGATTACTTGTGGA
>NW_015625969.1:0-1193 GCF_001515625.1 Sinocyclocheilus rhinocerous | reverse complement strand
TTTAACTTACCTTCGGATGTTTAGTCGTGTTTATTTTGTGCTGAAACTGGTATTAATGCGGAGGAGATGACCAGTTCACGTGCGCTATGCGCTGCCGCGTCTGTTGATCTGAGGCGAGAGAGAGCAAGCGCAAATCCTGGCAGCGCCAGGTCGCAGCGCCACTTTCGGTGGCATCCCCAGCTGCCACTAGTCGTTTCTGGCAGCTGCCAGAGTTCGTGGCAGCTGCCACGGTCTTTCTCGTCGTTTCTGCTGTTTGCTCGGTAAAACTACACTGTTCTCAGTGGCATGCGGTGGTGTTTTTTAAAATGATGATGCAAAGATCCCACAATTGTATTATTATTATTATTATTATTATACATTCATCAGCTGCCAGAGTTCTTGCCAGGAGTCAAAGGCAGCTGCCAGAGTTCGTGGCAGCTACCACGGTCTTTCTCGCCGTTTATTTTATGTATCACAAAAGTTTGGGGTCAGTAAGATTTTGTAAATTTTTTTTAGTCTCATGCTCAAAAAGGCTGCACTTATTTGAACAACAACAACAACATTTATTATTATTGCTGCTTTATATTTGTGTGGAAACCGTGATGCATTTTTCAGAATAAATTTTATGTTATGTAGGCTAATGTAATAATGTGGCAATGGTTTCTTAAGATCTACTTATGCTTCTGATGCTTTTGGGGAATGCAGCCCTATTTGAACAAGCACTCTGAGTCACGCGTCAGCAGCGAATGCTCTGTGATTGATTGGTTCGACTTCAGTTTTGTGAAACTATACATAAAAAATATCTGCATGAAACAGCAACATCACGCAGATTCACTCTCTGCCAGCAGGTGGCGCTTAAAGCGTTCCCTTGGTTCCCGCTGTAAACAAAGCAGCGCTGCATTTATGAACTTTAATATGCATTATACAGAGGCAAGATGAAAAGAAAAAATACCATCTAAACTTTTCTAAAGACAGTATAGTTCCCCTCAGACATGGATTCATATAAACTCCTACACCTAAATGAATCGCGATTTGTTTAGCATCTCAACCGATCTGAATCGTCACATATTTGAAACGATTTTCAACCGGCTCGCAGTTAATCGTTATAACCCTACATATATATATATACATATATATATATAGGAAACTTTATTTTGTCTCTTATTTCTTATATATATATATATATATATATATATATAAAACCTTACTGTTGT
>NW_015625968.1:879-1003 GCF_001515625.1 Sinocyclocheilus rhinocerous | reverse complement strand
AGACCTCTGGGAATCCATACTCTGGTCTCATGAGATCAAGTCAATAAATGAATTCACCTATTGGCACTATGCCCTAAAAGTATGTACTCTTTTTGTGAAGAAAAAGTACATACTTTTGAGTATG
>NW_015625968.1:0-802 GCF_001515625.1 Sinocyclocheilus rhinocerous | reverse complement strand
AATTAATACTGTCATGAATTCACACAACTTGAAACAGAACATGCTACCCTCTCCTCATTTGCTTGTGTTGGTGGGCATTTTTTCAACATGACAATTACGATATGTATTCTCCCAAGGTGAAAGGACAGTAGAACGTGATGCCAAATAGATGTAAATAGAAAGTGATGTCAAAAGTCTGGATTTTTTCTTAACAAGTGTTGTTTGTTCAGCAGTAACACCAGTAACACAACTCCACTGGACAGCCGTTTCCATCGTTTTATTTATGTTTACATGGCCTTTTAGCTTTTTTGTTTTGTTTTTATATCATTGACATCAAATACTGATAGTGACATTATTGCATTTCTAATGAGGGATAAGTTTATTTTTAACAAAGTAAGCCTTAGACATGACCATTTAGGAATAATTAATGGCTGAAATAAGTATAAATGTGTGTAAGAGATGTCACATGGACTGTTGCTGTATTTGTAGGTTGGTCGTATAAAACAACACCCTTTTTACCTTGTCAAAAACATGTCTGTTCACAGTAGTGATGCGCGGATGGCGGTTATATCCGCGGGCGCTGCGGATAATCCGCGGATCGGGTGGGTCGGGTAATAAAAAAATGCATTCTGATTATTTGCGGGTGGGTCGCGGGTGGATAAAATAAATCATTAATGATGCAAGTATTAACTACATTTTCTAAATTATGAACGTGTTTTAAATAGGCTACAGCAATCGAATAAACTGTAAATTAACATTAAAATTTATTCAACAAAACATTTAGTCAAGCGCAGTAAGGGATTTTCTCTGTCTTTTGTTGTTT
>NW_015625967.1:0-535 GCF_001515625.1 Sinocyclocheilus rhinocerous | reverse complement strand
GTCTGAATACTTTCCGTACCCACTGTATATACATATATACATATAATGTAATGTAATGAATCTAGAATATATGAAAATTTCACTTTTTGAAATGTTACAAAAAAAATGAACTTTTTCACGACATTCTAATTTTTTGAGATGCACATGAGTGTTCGTAAAAATCTTAAACTATAAAAGTGCCACTTTGTCCCACTATCACGTGCAGGCTTGGCATTTTGCACTGGGCCATTGAACTACAAAATGAATTTTAAATGCAATGTCATAATTTAATTACATTTTGAATTGTTTATGTAGTGATCTAATTCGTCATAATTTAATGACATTTTGAATTGTTTATGTAGTGATCTAATTCTATCCACCAAGCAATTGTATGTGAATGTGTGAGGCTTGTGGTCATGGTTATAGGGAAATAACGAGAAGAACAAAGTGCAGTAAACGGTAAAACTGTCTGTACTACAAACCAGTACGTTCATAATTAAGACAATACATCAAAATAACATGGTAAGATACACCAGTTTGCAATAGCAAACAGCAA
>NW_015625966.1:0-949 GCF_001515625.1 Sinocyclocheilus rhinocerous | reverse complement strand
GTTCGGTTTAACTTGAAGGCATTGCTGCAGAAATATATTACTATTTTTCAGTAGAATGTACATAATAGCTATTACTTAAAGGGGTCATATGATGTGATTACAGATTTTTCTGTTTCTTTGGAGTGTTACAAGCTCTTGGAAGATCTGTAAAGTTGTAAAGACTAACATCTCAAGTCCAAAGAGATTTTCTTTATAGAAGATAGGAGTCAGCGTCCCCACATACATCACTATCTGGGTAGATATGCATAACGCCGCCCAAATGTTCACGCAAAGAAAGAAGGCGTACGTTTTATTCTCGCTGTAGTATTGTTGCCGCCGCCGCCATGTCGTGAAGATGTTGTGTGCTTCGTTGTGAAAGCGAAACTGCTTTGTTTGGCCTTCCAAAAGAGGACGATATCGCTTCGTCATGCCTGGAGCTGATCCCTGCTGGTCCCTGAGGAAATACTTCGTGCTGTCAATCGCCGGATCGGCTTTCAACGTGGACGAAGCGGAGTCACATGTGGTTGCCGCAGGCATCATAATATGGTAAGGGAGTGGAACGTAACATTTCCGTCACACGCTTGAGGAATTCAGTCAATGCGTAACATTTCCGTCACACGCTTGAGGTATTCGGCCAATCATAACGCACTGGATAGCTGG
Organism: Sinocyclocheilus rhinocerous; assembly: GCF_001515625.1. NCBI lineage: Eukaryota > Metazoa > Chordata > Actinopteri > Cypriniformes > Cyprinidae > Sinocyclocheilus > Sinocyclocheilus rhinocerous. Next base: position 310 of record NW_015625966.1, on the reverse strand, counting down.
CTAATCAGAGCACACCTCGCTTTTCAGACCGATTAGTTTTGTAAAAATCGACGCGTTTCAGAAAGGCGGGGCATAGAGGAGAAACAATAATGTACAGTATGTGGAAAATAATGTTTTTTTTTTACCTTAAGCCGCATAAACACATTTCATTACACCAAATACACAAAATAATGTTCTTTTTAGCAGCATCATATGACCCCTTTAAGTTTTTCTCTGGCTGCTGTATCAAATGGCCTGATTCCTTGATTTGTGAGTACATTATTTAGATTTCATTAATTCACATTATGGTAGCCCTAGAACACAACTGCAT
>NW_015625965.1:0-534 GCF_001515625.1 Sinocyclocheilus rhinocerous | reverse complement strand
AGAGAGTTGGAGTAAATACTTTTGCAGTAGGCTAACTGTTATGCTGATGTTGTCAAGCAACTGTCTGTGCTTGTTTCTGTATGATATAATTGTAAATATATATAAATACTGATTGATATTCTGGTCTATAACTCCTCCCCGAACTTCTTTGGCAACACTGGTCCGCAAACTACGTTTCATATAACTCCTCCCCGAACTTCCCGCTGCCCTGTATTTTGGTCTCTCATTGGCTGTAGGTCATCCTCGATGTGTTTTTCAGTCAGAACTCATTTCACACAGCGTGATTGTGAATCGCCGACAGCTCCAGATATTTAGCATGCCAAATATTTCGCGGGCGTCGGCGACGCGTCGGTGATTCTCTCAGATCGCGTCTTTGATAATTCACACTGCGTGATTGTCACTCGCGTGAACGAGCACCGATTTGCCTCCGATGTCGGGCATTTGTCGGGGATTTCGCAAAACCTGGCGGTGAGTGAAAAATCGGGCTAAAATCCCAGACAGCAGACAGTTTCGGCCCAGATCCGGCCCACATCT
>NW_015625964.1:0-545 GCF_001515625.1 Sinocyclocheilus rhinocerous | reverse complement strand
CCCCCTCCCCTCATAAATGTTTGTTTATTAAATCTTTTTTTTTTTTTGACACTGTTTCTCTGATCTTTCTTTCAATAATTTGTGTTTGGCTGAAAGGATCCATTATCTTTCTTGTCATTTGGTGCTTTAAAGGTGAGTTCACACACACAGACAGACACTCACAGACACCAAACAGACGGCTGGTCGAGTGTACACTCTAAAAAATGCTGGGTCGTTTCAACCCAACTTTGGGTCAAATATGGACTAACCCAAAGTTGGGTTGACACAACCCAGCATTTTTTAGAGTGTAGTCACATAGCTTTGTCTGTCGCTATTGATCGGTCTCATCAAAAAAACACAACTCGACCCCAAAGAACTAGTTAATTACAGACCGATCTCGAATCTCCCTTTTCATTCCAAGATACTAGAAAAGGTAGTATCCTCACAATTATATTCCTTCTTAGAGAAAAACGGTATCTGAGGATTTCCAGTCAGGATTTAGACTGTACCATAGTACTGAGACTGCTCTCATTAGAGTTAGAAATGACCTGCTCTTATCATCTGAT
>NW_015625963.1:0-555 GCF_001515625.1 Sinocyclocheilus rhinocerous | reverse complement strand
GGCATTTGTCGGCGATTTCGCAAAAACTGTCGGCGAGTGAAAAATGGGGGTAAAATCGTGCAGTGTGAACTCAGCATAACTTGTTGGGTTTTACAGTGTAGTTCTTGTGTTTTTTTTTCTCTTCAGTGATTCTGCTTGTTAACAGCAGGTGTTCATCAATGCACAATCAGCACTTAATCACATAATTATCTCATTAACTTTAACACTGCTTCAGTGTTACTTTAAAGGGGTCATATGATGTTGCTAAAAATAACATTATTTTGTGTATTTGGTGTAATGAAATGTGTTTATGCGGTTTAAGGTTCAAAAAACACATTATTTTCCACATACTGTACATTATTGTTTCTCCTCTGTGCCCCGCCTTTCTGAAACGCGTCGATTTTTACAAAGCTCATCGGTCTGAAAAGCGAGGTGTGCTCTGATTGGCCAGCTATCCAGTGCATTGTGATTGGCCGAATACTTCAAGCGTGTGATAGAAATGTTACGCCCCTTACCATACTGTTGATGCCCTCAGGCCGGAGTGTAACATAAAACCATGTCTGCATTTGTGATCGG
>NW_015625962.1:0-897 GCF_001515625.1 Sinocyclocheilus rhinocerous | reverse complement strand
TTTATTATGTATATATAAATACACACACATGCATGGATATATTTACGAAAAATATGTTGTTTATATAGTTTAAATATATTTATATCTAATATAAATTATATGACTATAAATATATACATGTATATTTACATATATGTATATCAAATATGTATATATCATAATATATACTGTATGTTTGTGAATTTATATATATCCATAACAAATATACACAGTACTCCTACATATGTAATAGGGGTGTGACGAGACACTTATCCCACGAGACGAGACACGAGACTGGGTTCACGAGAACGAGACGAGACGAGATTTTTAGACTTTTAAAAAAAAATAAATCCTCAATGATGAAATATATAGGGAAAAATAGTATTTTATTCAACTGAAAAACACAAAATGCAAAAATGTAGGTGCATTTTGAAATCAACTTGTACTTTATGAAATTAAACCTCTATTTTAATAAATTTTATGCAGTAATAAACAACATGTAAACGCTGCAAAATGTTTTGCCACACACTCAACTGACAGGCAAGTAATTGCACAAAAAATATAAATATAAATAATAAACAACATAAATATCCCTTTAAAGTGGAAGTGAAGCCAGTCAGTCAAGTTTACATTATTTAGTAAACTGATTTCCACTTTAATAAAAAAAATATAATAAACACGATTAATGTATCAATTTAAAAGAATAAAGCAGTGGTTCCCAAACTGGGGGGCGCGGCAAGGCTGAGGGATAGTTAGGGCCCTTTGAAATCCGTATTATTTTTTTCCAAATTCCGTTTTTTCCATTTTAATTTTTCAGAATTCCTTTTTTTTTTCGTTTAAATTTTTCTCGACTCCTTTTTAATAGTTAAATGTAATTGTATTAATTAAAAAGCATGTCTTATTAATTAAAATCATGAA
>NW_015625961.1:380-518 GCF_001515625.1 Sinocyclocheilus rhinocerous | reverse complement strand
TCCGCAGGCTCCCGTCGAGAGGCCAGAGGTGCAGGGCCCACAGTTTTGGCTGGGGGTGCCATATCGTTCTGTTCGCCTGTGAGAGGAGGTCTCGCTTCGAGGAGAGACCGCCCTGGCGATTTATATATGACACCACTC
>NW_015625961.1:0-172 GCF_001515625.1 Sinocyclocheilus rhinocerous | reverse complement strand
CTGAGGCGAAGAGGTCGACCTCTGCCTTGCCGAAGATCTCCCAGATTCTCTGAACCGTATGCGGGTGGAGCATCCACTCTTCTGAGAGGACATTGCTTCGGGATAGCATGTCCGCTCCCTGGTTCAATCTGCCCGGCACATGTGCTGCTCTTAGCGAACGCAAGTGTAGCTG
>NW_015625960.1:0-527 GCF_001515625.1 Sinocyclocheilus rhinocerous | reverse complement strand
ACTGTCCAGGTTGTCACAACATCTCTTATGTTTCTCTGTCTTCACAAACTGCCCTGAAACACGATTGAAATATAAACGATTACTATAAATATAAGTAAAGCTTCACAATGCTCATTTTGGCCTCTGGAATATATGAATAAAGCTTCACAATGCTCATTTTGGCCTCTGTGGTGAACGTATGATCAGAAAATACTGCCATACTGATATTTAGTGTTTAGTGAATCGTTTCAAAGAGTGTTTTTAAAAATTATTTTGAATTTTTACCAGCCTAATTTTACAGGCTCACGTGAGCATCCGAGATACACAACAAAGTCTATTTTACTACAAGAACAAACACTTCACACAAGATAAAGTTTTGAAAATCTTACATTATTGTAAAGTTACGTGTTTTAGTCACTAATTTAAGCAACTAAAAGGGATCAACATAAATGTAACTTACCTGTCACTTGGACCACCACACGCACACATTAACCAACATGGATATATAAAAATTACAAAAAGGGGAAATTAAAAACGTCATAACACAG
>NW_015625959.1:0-828 GCF_001515625.1 Sinocyclocheilus rhinocerous | reverse complement strand
CAAGATCATGCCAATCAAATCCAGCTAACTGAGTTAGCGACGTACAAAAAGATCATGCCAATCAAATCCAGCTAACTGAGTTAGCGATGTACGAAGAACGGTTCCATGATAAAACAGAAACAATCACCATCTTTCATGTTTTCATGTACTGTACCTGATATATATTCAGACTAATCAATATTGAATTGATTTGAATCGAATTGGAAATCGAATCGAATTGAAAGCTTGTGAGTCAGAATGTAATTGAATCGCGAAATTTCTGTCAAAGCCCAGCCCTAATAAATAACCAACATGTTTGCTTATTTCTGCTAATTTTACTATGAAATGATGATCTAGCGGCTAGTACTAGACGGCAGAGAATACGTTTGAACACGTTAACGACCAAACTGACCAAATAGTTGAGTGTTTTGTGACGTTTCAACACGTAAACGAACAAATTGACCAAATAGTTGAGTGTTTTGTGAAATTTGATTCCAATTAAAACTTCGACCAATGCATTGAAAAGAACCGACTCAAACGAGACATTCATCTTTGAATCATATAGTGCTTGCTCTGATTTTCAAAATATTTGTAAGCAAAGTTGAAACATTTTGTTAAGAATGCAAAATACTGAACTACAAAATACTTAATAAAATTGCTTCGCTACTGAAAAGCACAATTTGACGCAATTTAATTTTGTGGTGCTTCTAGTGATAAAAAGCTGTTGCAAATATTGTACAAAATAATTATCACCACTACTCATACTTTGGTAGTAAAACAAAGAGTTGCATGTTTTATTGGTGCAAATATGTAATATCTAATTATTATTAATATTTCACATGCATTGGA
>NW_015625958.1:0-621 GCF_001515625.1 Sinocyclocheilus rhinocerous | reverse complement strand
GATGCGACTCGTTTTGGTGAATGACATCGCATCCCTGTAGTTTGCGTTGCATAAAATAAAATAATTTACAGCAAAGAAGCGGTTTTATAGATAAAATATCCACCAACCTATATTTGACCAAAAAAATGCAAGTCATCGGCGGCACTGAGAACTACTCTGAAGAGGATGCAGTCCGCACTCATTACAAACCCCTCTGTTGTTGCGACTGTCTGGTCCCAGGTGCTGGGTTACACAAAAACTACCCAAACACAAAAAAAAATGTTTGGGTTGAAACAAAATAATGATTTTATTAAAACCATGATTTTTTTTTTTTTTAGAGTACATGCACACTATAAAAGCAACTGATGCAAGCTGTTAATCAGTTAAGTTGGTCCACTAATGTTGCTCGAATGCACCGTTACCTCTCCGTCCTCTAATCACTTGCCGGACCGGTCACCCCACTTTGTTCCGGGACCTCGCAATTTACAAATTAAGCACTGCTCATACTAGTGGTGTGGAAGAAACTGTTGTTATTTTAGTCGAAGCGTAAAAACAACATTTAAAAGATAAAATCATCAGTCGATTCAAAATAATGACGTCGACTAATTATCAGCGTCGACGCAGTTGATTATATCGAGCAAT
>NW_015625957.1:0-579 GCF_001515625.1 Sinocyclocheilus rhinocerous | reverse complement strand
CGGCGGGATCAGGGCGCTGTGCCGGTGGGAAGGCACGTAGTCGGGTCGCATGAGGTCACTTCCTGTGATGCTGGGGTTGGACGACATGGGCGACGGCTGCAGGTAGTGCTGCGGTTGATGGAGCGACGGCTGCAGGTAGTGCTGCGGGTTGTTGAGGGAGCTGGTGCTCTGGGCGCTGTAAACGCTGCCGTTACGGATCCGGCCGTTGTACTCGTGCGGAGAGCGGTCCAGACTGGTCTGGGAATGGTAGTAGAAACCATTCTGGTTGTTGATGTAAAGATTATCTGTAGGAAATTCAAGAGAGGTGCGTCAGTTCTTGCTTATTATTTTTGTCTTGTTTACAAATATCTACATTTTCTTTTTCCCAGGTACAAATATCTAAACTTTCTTCAAATCAAGATGAGGGCTGGGTGATAATTCGATAACGATAATTATCGCGATATAATTTTCCTCGCTAAAACGATATGAAGAGTTCGATAAATGTTCGATATAACATTTATGCGCCAAAAGCGGAACGAAACAGCGCGACTCATTGGCGCGAGCTCACTAGAGCAGATGCGTTTACTCGCTCACGCGAGC
>NW_015625956.1:0-916 GCF_001515625.1 Sinocyclocheilus rhinocerous | reverse complement strand
TCTTTCACTTCCGTAAAACAACTGAAACCTGCTTCCTGCTTTCTTCTGATTCTCATGTCTCTTCCTGAAAGAATGACAGTCAGAAATCAACACACACACACACAGACACACACACACACTGATCTGGTTCCTTATTTAGAAAGATTAATTCTCAGGAAACTGTACTGCTGTAGTTGCACAGATACTTCAGTGTAATTTCAAATACACATTAGGGATGAAGCCGAAGCTGACAAATTCTGACAAATAATGGAAAAGATACACAGTAGTTTCATGTGCTTGCTGGTCTGAATGAGGTGTTATAGATCACTTGGAGATTGTGCTAAACTCAGGACAGAAAGCACACAGATAATTACCTGACTTTCCAGCAGATTCATCACTTGCAATTCTACAGAGTAGACTGAAATGTTTTCCACATTATTAATAATAATAAAAAAAATAAATACTAATGCAATAAACATAAAAATAATAAAATTACAACCAAGACAATAACACTACTGATACAACATGTCACAAAAGACTTGCCAGTTGTTGTGGAGCTGCAGGGGTGACGGGTGATGGCAGTGAAGAGGGACTAGCAGCAGCAGAGCTGGTACAAGCATGCCCAATCTGGAAAATGGAATACTCTTTTAAAAACAAATTTTTATAAAATGGATTTTAATTAGAGCTTATCTTTTGCATTATGCTTTTATTCATTTATGTATTCTTCAGATTTTTGTTCATTGTCTTCTCTGTCTATGATTTTTGTCATTGTCTTTCATCTCTGTCTATTTCATGATTGCATTGTGTATTTTTTTGTGATTTGAAAATGTGTTTTTGAAAAGTGATATACACATACATTTTCTAATTATTATTATACAATAATGATGATGATTATTATTGTAATGACTTTGATTACTTAATTTTAACTGTAGGGAAT
>NW_015625955.1:0-432 GCF_001515625.1 Sinocyclocheilus rhinocerous | reverse complement strand
GAGCAGCGTTTGTGAGCTGAGCGCTTATTTGATTACAGCCGTTACTGAGGAAACCTGATCTCTCGCGCTCTTCAAGCTGACTTTGCATATATATGCCGCCACAAATAAAGTGCAAGTCTGAGGGAAACACCGCTTCTGTTATGAATATTATTCAATATTTTAATTTGAATGTCGGATTGAAAACATTGCTGTTATTAGAGTAGTTAATCGTTAGCATAAGCGCGGCTAACGCTAATATAATGAGCATTAGAATGAAGTTTCTTTATTAACTATTTAATGCTCCTATAACTTTTATTAGGGTAAAAAAAAAACAGGAGGACATGATGATATTTACTATTTTTACACAACAGAGGCTTTTAAATGAATTGTGAATCTAAAATATGCGTTTTAGATAATGTACAAATGGTTAACATTGTTTGTGTCATATCAGTC
>NW_015625954.1:0-913 GCF_001515625.1 Sinocyclocheilus rhinocerous | reverse complement strand
TTTTTCAATGTTTTTGTTTCATGTGGTTATTTATTTATTTTGTATTTATTTATTCCCATGTATTTATTTACAGATTTGTTTATTTCTTTCTTTTTACTTTTCTGTGTGCAACATGTAAATGAGGGAGTTAGGGCTGGGTATCCATACAGATGTCCAGATTCAGTTACATTCTGATTCACAAACTCTCGATTTGATTCAATTAAATTCTTGATTCAATTCTCAATTTTTATTAAATTCAGTGAATATAGTTTAGAATATAGAATATAAGTGCTGCACAACAGAGGTTTACTGTTCAAATTAAAAAGAAAACAAATGTGATTATTCCTTTAAAAAAAGTTTTTATTAATATTCATTAGTAGTAGTAGTATTGTTACATTGAGTCTTAAGACTGCTAAATAGTAATTTATTTATTTCTGACACAGTTTCTTCACGTTAAACCAAACTTTTATTTTGACGGGTTGCCGTGAAGAACTTGCAGCTGCTGTGTATGTAATATGATGGTAGTTTTCTCAAATGAAATGGTAAAATGCTCATGAAGTGACTCTCAGAGCAGCTGGAGATGATATTTGCGTGTTCTTGTCGTCATATAGTGAGGCGACAGAAGCTGAAAACACCACAATCGTCCTCCACGCTTTAGTATGCATGTAGTAGTGCTGTCAAACGATTAATCGCATCCGAAATAAGCTTTTGTTTACATAATATATGTGTAGGATCTCTGTCTTTGAACGGACCCACTTACACTATTGAGTCACACATGAAACAATCACATTCCATTGAGACAAACTGAGGCACCCCTATGCAACCAGCTGCGGTCGTAAAACTCATGCACGGTCAGTGAAGGGTTGAAGCAGTTCCTGTCCCATTTAGAGTATCTCTCAAGAGACTCACCTAAAAGACAGTGCTTAAACCCTAA
>NW_015625953.1:0-940 GCF_001515625.1 Sinocyclocheilus rhinocerous | reverse complement strand
TGTGAAGAACCTTTTGAAGCACCTTTATTTTTAAGAGTGTAGGCCAGCTGTGCTGTAATGACTGGAAAAAAATAAAAATAAAAGAAATATAAGGTGAATGGAATAAAGAACCATAATTTTTTTTTTATCTTATTCACCAAAACACATGATTAACTTGAACTATAACTAAATAGTATATTATATATGCACACTGCTTAACATGTAAGGTTTGTGCCACAGCTGCCCTAAACTAACAGTATTGGTGATTACAAAAATCATTTCTGATGTTTCTCTAATGGTTAATCCAGCAGTATGTGTAGCACAGTAGTAAAAAAATATAAAAAAATAAAATAGCAAAGTGCTTTATTTAGTTTTTAATGCAGATGCCCAGTTTTGTGTTTTCTCTTTATTATGACAGGTGATCTAATACAGTGCTTAAGAAATTTATTAGACTATTTATTGATTAATTGGGCATCTGAATAAAAAAATAATAATTATAAGAGCTTTACTATTTTTTCTGCCATTCTTGTAAACAGTAAAAAAAAAAAATAAATATGGATAATTTATGGAAAATTAATGGATAACAACAACAATAATATTTTACTGGGACTAAAGAGCTAACACAACCATTACAGAAACATTACAAATTATTTTGTTAAAGAGATACTCCACCCCAAAATGAAACTTTTGTCATTAATCACTTACCCCCATGTCGTTCCAAACCCGTAAAAGCTTCGTTCGTCTTCGGAACACAATTTAAGATATTTTGGATGAAACCGGGAGGCTTGTGACTGTCCCATAGACTGCCAAGTAAATTACACTGTCAAGGTCCAGAAAAGTATGAAAAGCATCGTCAGAATAGTCCATCTGCCATCAATGGTTCAATCGTAACGTTATGAAGCAACGAGAATACTTTTTTTTGTATGCGAAGAAAACAAAAATAACGACTTTATTCAACAAT
>NW_015625952.1:0-688 GCF_001515625.1 Sinocyclocheilus rhinocerous | reverse complement strand
AGTCCATGAATCTAGAAAGAGCTACTTTACATGGATACATTTTGTGAAGTATTTTGAAACCTAACTCTTTAACTTTGATCAAAATAGAACATTTGTAAACATTTGACCAGGCCGCATTCCAATTAATATCAGAAATGTTTGCATTCCAAAATTATTTTCCTCTAGGGGAGATTTTATGATTTGATTGAAAAATCTGTAGGTAAATATTTCAATACCATCAACTATTAACTCTGGAAGTATCCTTTCATTGCTTCCAAAAGTGAATGTTTTCACCTGTGTGTTTTACACACTCCATTCTGTCACCGATGGAGTTTTGGTTCCTTGCCGCTGTCGCCTCTGGCTTGCTTAGTTGGGGACACTTTATTTCCAGCGATATCGTTGACTTGATTGCACATATACTATTTAAACTGAACTGAGCTGAATGAAGACATCACTGATTCAATGATGAACTGTCTTTAACTGGAAAATTAGTGTTTACTATTGTCATTTTGCATTATTGACACACTATTTTCCTAATTAATGCTGTTCAGTTGCTTTGACACAATCTGTATTGTTAAAAGCGCTATATAAATAAAGGTGACTTGACTTGACTTGACTTTTATTATTATGTTTGTAAACAGTACAGAGATTACATTAATGGCGTTTTGTATATACAAAATGTATCAACATGTATCAATATCATCGGAAC
>NW_015625951.1:1026-2460 GCF_001515625.1 Sinocyclocheilus rhinocerous | reverse complement strand
AGGCCGCCAAAAACAACACTAGTGCTGAGGTGAAGTTGGAGTGCATGTCTGAAAAGTGTCCCATTTTATGTGGTCGTAAAGATGTTCTGCGTCTAAATAAGCGCAATTCTTGTCAATAAAAAAGAGACAGAAGCAGCAGTTGTGAGTGGGGTGGCCAACCCTAGCCCCGCCTCTGCGTTAACCGCATTAAATAATTTTAATGTGTTGAATTGAAAAAAATAATCACCTGCATTAACACACAAATTTGGACAGCACTAATTTTAACATATATAGTGTCACACAGAGAGACACATTTGTGTAAGCACTCAATTATATGTAACATCTTTTGTAAGAAAATAGTGTGAATGAAATGATCCTGAAGTGCTTTTTAAATTGATTGTTTAAAAAAAATATATCAGCATGTACTTTCTTGAAAGGATTGACTTGAATCTCTCTCTGTTATAGTTCAGTTCATCAGAAGAGATCAGAAGCAAAGTCCAGCTGTGTGTCTATGAGGAGTGACGCATCTGTGAATCAATCATTAGATTATAAGAGTGAAGATACAAAGACTGATCTCAGGTCTAATATTTCTGTAAAAGATTATTTGATTATGATACAGAATACATAAAAGACACTGTGCTCATTAGCTTATTTAATAATGCAGTATTTTATTTTTACAGTCATGAAGTCCTCAACCGGTTTAGATCTAATCTGATGAAGAGGTTTGGTCGTCTGTATGAGGGAACAGCGACGCAGGGAAACCCAACACTGCTGAATGAGATCTACACAGAGCTCTACATCACAGAGAGTGAGAGTGGAGAGATCAGTAATGAGCATGAGGTGAGACAGATTGAGACACAATCCAGGAGAGCAGCAACAGAGGACACAGCCATCAAATGCAGTGACGTCTTTAGAGCTTTACCTGGACAAGACAAACCCATCAGAACTGTGCTGTCAAAAGGAGTCGCTGGCATTGGAAAAACAGTCTCTGTGCAGAAGTTCATCCTGGACTGGGCTGAAGGGAAAGAGAATCAGGACGTCCAGCTCATATTTCCACTTCCTTTCAGAGAAATCAACCTGATGAAGGACAAAACACTCAGTCTTTCAGATCTTCTTCATGTCTTTTTCCCTGAAACTAAAGAAATGGAGATATCCAGTGATGAATATAAAGTGTTGTTCATCTTTGATGGTCTGGACGAGTGTTGTCTTCCCATAAACTTTGACACCAGTGAGACTCTACAGGATGCGACCAAAGAGACGTCAGTGCACATGCTGCTGATGAACCTCATTGTGGGGAATCTACTTCCCTCTGCTCTCATCTGGATCACATCCAGACCAGCAGCAGCTGATCTCGTCCCCTCTGAGTGTGTCCATCGAGTGACAGAGGTACGAGGCTTCAATGAGCCACAGAAGGAGGAATACTTCAGGAAGAGGATCAGTGATCAGAGTCTGGCC
>NW_015625951.1:0-410 GCF_001515625.1 Sinocyclocheilus rhinocerous | reverse complement strand
TCTTTGCAAAAAAAAAAAAAAAAAAGGAATTTAAGTAATTGTAATTTTTAAAGGGTTCATGAACTGCCTCTGTTTTTTATTTTGTACTGTTCTCTGAGGTCCACTTATAATGTTATCAAGATTTTTTTTTACATCAAAATGCATAATAATTTAGAAGTAATAGGCTATTTTCTGATTTTCTGTCCTGTTTTGACCCCCTCATCAGAACGCTCTGTATGAATAGATGTGGAGGATTGACTCAGAAGTAAACACCCACTGCTGTGATTGGCTAATAGTTGTGTGTTTGACAGTCTACGTCCTTCACAGATGGACGCTGCTGTGATTTTAGGTCAAAAACACATTAATAACTCAATACATATCAAACTATCTGTAAGAAGAGACAAAGCAATAGTGATCACGTAATAAAAACA
>NW_015625950.1:1175-1304 GCF_001515625.1 Sinocyclocheilus rhinocerous | reverse complement strand
ATCAGCTCTAGTCTCTAACGTCATTGAATCTGCTGTTAAAAATGAGTCATATATCATCATTATCATCATGTAAAACTAAGAATTAGAATCATTGTAATGTGACGATCAAATATAGGTGCGGGTGGGTGG
>NW_015625950.1:0-1134 GCF_001515625.1 Sinocyclocheilus rhinocerous | reverse complement strand
GGGCAGATAATTTGAAGCAGCGGACTCGGGTGAAGTTTGAGCTCATCCGCGCATCTCTACACTACACTGACCTGGGTCGCCAGTAGCAAACAATGGAGCGCGCTCGGCTGGACAAACTAAGTAATTACACCATTCAGAAGCATTTAATCTGCGTTATATGTTCTGTAAAAAAATGTTCATGATACCGATATATCGGCGACAGGCTCATATCGGCCGATAATATCGGCTAAACGATATATCGGTCGGTAGGGCTGGGCGATTTTCCCGATATTATCGATTAATTCGAATTTATTGTTTTGTCACGATTTTATTTTTTAGAAATCGAGGAATTGCGATTTTGAATAGCTCAACGGCTCTGAACGACTCTAGCCCAAGCTGTGATGTAAACGAACGCTATTGGCTATTTTAAAAAGGGGTGGGGCTGCTTGATATGTCCCGCTCTGTCTTCCTGTTTCAGTTAAAATGACGTCAACACAGAGTAACGCTGTGTGTTTCTAAGCATTTCAGGGGACCTTTAATATAGCGCTAAAGCGCCATTCACATAGAATGTGCTTTTGTGTTGACAAAGATGCGACGCGGGCAGTGGAATAGGTAAAACATGCAAGAAGATGGGAGTGAACTTCTTTTAACTTGAGCACAGTGTTTTTAGAATGGCGTTTCATGCATGAAACACTGCAAGAGACGCGAGCGCAACAGTCAAACACATCCATGGAAAAGCAGCGCAATCGAATAAAAAACCTGTAAAGAACTACTACTGTATGTCTGATATTTCATGTTTGCATCATGGTGACAGGCTGAAAGCTGCTGTTGGTTTTACAAAACATTTATAGTTAATGATAGTCTACTGGTGTTAACCTTCAGTCATTCTGAATTTGAATTAACGTACCCTGACATTTTAAAATTTTTAAAAGCAATTTCCTCGTATTATTTTTGAACACATAATATGTATAAGACAAGTTTGCACAATATGTACTTGTAGTTTATGCATCTTTTCTGCAAAGATATTTAATAAGTGATTTGTTTAACATTTATATCATGTACATCATGCAACTTCATGTGTGCTGCACTTAGAAAATAATTTTCTTTAAATAAAGGATTAATAAAGAAAAAGTAACTTGAATCATGTTGTAGTTA
>NW_015625949.1:226-986 GCF_001515625.1 Sinocyclocheilus rhinocerous | reverse complement strand
AACTCAAAGATGGAGTTCCTCTCCAAAGAACAATGTCACAAAGTTTTATTCTTGCATATCATTTTGCTTCATTTTATAAATAATGTGTTTTCTTATGAATTTCATGTGAGTTTTATGAGTTATGAGTTTTATGAGTTATGAGTTTTATAAGTCTTACAATGCATATGTATCACTTGTACTGTGAGATTCAGATCAACTCAAAAGCCCTATTCGGACGGTAAATGTTTCTCCTGACACCTTGAGATTGAAATAACATGATAATAGATGATGGACTCATGAAGCAGTGGAAGTTCATTCATCATTTCTGTGATGTGAAGCTCAAGTATGATGTGTTGTTGTGATGATGATTTGTTTATACGTTGCATTATATCTGAACTGAGCTAACAGACATGATCACAGATCCAGCAGAAACTGAATCAGTAGGACTGTTGGATCATTATTCAGAGGTACCACACATCTTTACCTGCAGTTCATTAATACTGAAACAGTCGATCTGCAGTGCTTTGTCAATAATTGTTTATCGTTTTATACCTTTGATTTAATTCACCGTTTCACAGATTGATTTGTGTCTATCATCTGTCCACACATCTGTCCTGCAGTGATTGTGATTATTGTTGAGTTTGCAGTGTTTGCTGCTCCTGCTTTGATTCTTCTTCAGATCATCTGTGCAAGAAGAGCTGGTGAGTTTTTCATCCTCACACAATCTAAATTCTGGCCAGAGGAGAACTGACCCCCAACTGAGCCTGCTCTCTCACAAGTG
>NW_015625949.1:0-189 GCF_001515625.1 Sinocyclocheilus rhinocerous | reverse complement strand
AGTTTGCAGTGTTTGCTGCTCCTGCTGTGATTCTTCTTCAGATCATCTGTGTAAGAAGAGCTGGTGAGTTTTTCATCCTCACACAATCCAAATTCTGGCCAGAGGAGAACTGACCCCCAACTGAGCCTGCTCTCTGACAAGTGTTTTTTTTTTGGTTTGTTTGTTTTTTTCCATTTCTGTCACCAATGG
>NW_015625948.1:0-600 GCF_001515625.1 Sinocyclocheilus rhinocerous | reverse complement strand
AAATCTGAAAAATGAACTAGTGCTTTTATCACTCATGAATATTGTTCAAGAGATGTTTGAACTGACTCCTCAAAGCTTGTTGAATGCTTGAATTTCAAACGTTTTATCTTTTTCAATAGTTTTGGCTTTTTTGAGAAATTCTGACACGTGCACTCAAAGTTGCCAATATGTTATATGCAAAATAGCCATTGTTATATATAATTGTGGGTAACAACCTCAATCTATCGCTACTGCTTTCCCATCAGATCCACAGAAAGCCATGAACCTTGTCTGTGAGGTGTTACGTGCTAGAAACCAATCTCGGGTCAGTTTCTGAATGCCTAGTGATGGTTTGAGGTACCCGAATAAATAATATAATCACTGCTGAGACAATGTAGAATGAAATAGATTTGAGTTGTAGGGATGTCTGGACTGATACGACGAGGGTTGCATTGATCGTAAGGGTTTGGAAGTGTGAATAGTGGGGTAACATCAAGTCCTGACGAGTTGTTTAGAATGGCATGCAGCTGTAATCGCGGTATTTTAGCTGGTAGACGTGTGACGCCTGTCGATATACTGTAAATACTTTCGTATGTAAATATTCTTTTCATATTTATTCAT
>NW_015625947.1:0-543 GCF_001515625.1 Sinocyclocheilus rhinocerous | reverse complement strand
CCCTTGGCACTTTTGTTTTGTTTTTGTTGTTCATGCATTAATTAATTAAAAAAAAAAAGTTTGAAAAATGCGCTGTCTGCCATGTTTCTGTAATCGCGATGCGTGAGGAAACTTTACTGATCAAACAAGACGAGAACAAACGAGCGCCGCGTTTGGATGATTACAGATGAGACTTTATGTACTGCAAATAATGAGTCAAGTACGTATATCTTGATAAAAGCTTTATTTTTTTTTGTTAATTTTTGCCATTCGTTCTTGCAATATGAACTAGGAAGGTGAATTCCTATAATTTATCTATGACTGCAATTATAATAATTTATTATATCTGAATGTGATCAATATTTACATTACAATATTTTATTTTAACAAAAAATAAAACTAAATTTAACGATATTGTACAAAATTCAAAGATCCGATCTAGTAATTTAACTAAATCTATATAATCGATATTATAACCACCGGTAATATTCAATATATCAGCCATCTCAAGAAATAATGTTTTTGCATTTGAAGAGTGAGATGTTCAGTTCCCTTTCAGTCGGT
>NW_015625946.1:0-546 GCF_001515625.1 Sinocyclocheilus rhinocerous | reverse complement strand
TTGAAATTTGAAAAGGGAGAAAAAAAGTTCGCCAAAAAGCAGATTTGAACCCGAGTCGATCGCGTCAAGAGGTGGATGCCACGCGTTTTACCATCTGTGCCACTGGAACTGACGATGACTTTTGTAACGTTGACTAGCCCAATCACACGTTGGTGGATGGACTTAATGTAATAGCCTTTGCCAACGATTTGTTTTATTCCCAACAGTCAAACAGTTGCCCACAGAAAAAAAACGGGGGAAAAAAAATATGCTGCAGCACCCCCACTTCCCGCGCCTATGATGTATACACAGAGGAATGGCTTACTACTATTAGTGCAGCAGGGAGACACAGAGGAATGGCTTCCTACTATTAGTGCAGCAGGGAGACTGTGCCAAATTAGACAACTCCAAGCTGCTGTGGTCGCGCCGTGACAGCGCTTGTGTCCGTTGTATCCGTCACAGTGTTGCCAAGTCCGCGGTTTCCCCCTGGAATTGGGATACTTTATCACTGTTGCTGCGGGATGTTTTTCATGTCCGTGGGTTGAAGCGACCCCAATAACGTGTATT
>NW_015625945.1:0-825 GCF_001515625.1 Sinocyclocheilus rhinocerous | reverse complement strand
GTTTTTTACACTACCATTGTGAAATTTTAACCAAACTATGTTACATACTTTTCATTTAAGACCCTAAAGAATCATATCAACTTGTGGAAAATGGGCATCCGATGACCCCTTTAATCAAACTGTAAAATTACTGATTAAATGTCTATAAGGTTCATATTATCTGCAGAAGTGAAGTTCATATCAAGTAATATAATAATATCAACAAGAAAAAGTAATGGAAATTATAGTTTGTTTGTTTTTGTTTTTTTAAACAAGTGTTTTATTGTACTAAAATAAATAAATAAATACAATTATTATTGTTTATCTTACCTGACCAACTGGAGGCAATTTTAAGATTCATATTTTCAGGCTTACTGACATTTACCTAATTATTTCAGAGAAATGTGTCTCTTTACTAATTTATCATAAAGTTGTATGTAATATCATGCTTTTATTTTCTTTTTTTAGTTTATGTCAGTTACATAGATGAAATTATCATTTCATTATTGAAGTAAATGTATGCAAAAGATTCTTGCTAATCACGACAACGTTGAATGAAATATATTTAGTCAATTCAAATCATATTTATTTCTAAATCACTTTACTCAATGCAGATTGTTTCAAAGCAGCTTTAGAGTAATAAACAGGAGTCTACAGTTGCTCACATATTTAATCTGGTAGTTGCTTTAAAAGTCTTAAAAAGTTTTGAAAAACAAATGTCAAGGCTTCTTTGCTTTATGTGAGTTAGCTTTTATATAATAATACAGTTGACCACAGAAAAGGTATTGACCACTTATTAACTTATTCATTGATAATAGGCTTTAAATAGTTATATGTTTCCTGTAT
>NW_015625944.1:0-909 GCF_001515625.1 Sinocyclocheilus rhinocerous | reverse complement strand
GCAGAAATTCGACAAAAAATGTTGTCTGCCAGAAACTTTGTGTCTATTTTTTGTCACGTCTGTAATGCATGTTTTTCCCTCATTTAAAATTATAAAATGGGTTTATAGACTGATATTTTTCTGATGTCTGGACTCAATTTTAAGGTGTTTAGAAAAATATAAATAGATGGTTCAATATATTGGTAATAAATATAATTTATGAGAATTTATATTTCAGGTTTTGACTGCTAACGTCACGTCCGTAACGGTGGAATTGCCCCCTTATTAAAATGTCCAGCTCTACAGAAATAAATGGTATTGTTGAAGAAACTCATATGACTGTTGTACTTTAAAGTGTCGTGAAACCCTAAAACACATTTTTTGAGATGTTAACATATTTGAACTGGTTGCCCATCAGTGAAAACAACAATAGCACTCATTATGTCTATTATTAAGGGGAAAAGTTTTCATTTTTTGGAGCAATTTCGTTCTTCCGGTTCAAAAAGCAAAGTTTAACCTACATCACGAAAAGTGGCGTATATACGTTAATCTGGAGTGGTGATTGGCTGCCATGGCTAATGAGTATGCATCTACGTCATCAGTTGTCCGAGCTTTACTCAGTATTATTCATAAGAACGAACTCTTATGATCCAATCACTGCGCTGTGTTATTAAAACGTTTCCATTTACACTTGGCCACATAAATGTGTCGTTGCAAAATGGATTTAAATCTGATCTTCTTCAATTCCCACGCTATATTTCAATTTAACGGAGTTCAAGTCAACGAAATCAAAAGATAAGCGCTGCATTTTATTAATTATCAGCTCTTTTCAAGATCAAAAACCGCAATAGGAGAGCGCATCTACACTGGAAAGATAAGTTTGTATTACTACTTTTAATGAAGATGATTGTGTGTTGAGCGTCTGCGTCT
>NW_015625943.1:0-910 GCF_001515625.1 Sinocyclocheilus rhinocerous | reverse complement strand
CTTCAGTAGAACACAAACTGAGATTTTTAACTCAAACCGTTGCAGACATTCTTACTGTTTTACTGTATTTTTTAAATCAAATAAATGCAAATAAATACTATTACTGACTATAGGGCTGAAACGATTAGTCGACAGCGTCGACAATAAAAAATTGTCGACAAATATTTTTGTTGTCGAGTAGTTGTTTGATCCCATATGACCAAATGTAAGAGCCTGCAATAAGTTTGACCAGTAGTCATATGACCTAATGTAAGAGCCTGCAATAACACGGTTTGACCAGTGTGGCGCTGTAGCGCAAGACTAATTCAGCTCTCCTGATGCAATTCAAGAGAAGAAGATAGCACTTCAGAGCAAACGCAGCCAAACCTGAGGCTGCTGAGCGGCGTTTGGATGAATATGTAAATATATACTGCGCGCTTTCCTCTCAATAACAAAATAAACACATTAAAAACGGACTGAGGTGAGAAAGCAGCAGTTTAAAATTGATTACAGCGATGTGGATGTTTGCACGAGCTATGCAGTTCAGTACTCCAGTAAAGTCCAGTCACGTCATGTTTATTTATATAGTACTTTATGCAATAGATAGACTTAAATCAAGCAGCTTTACAGTATTAAACATGAAAAACCAGAGTCAGTGTCGCTTTCAGTTAGAATTACAACTTGATTTTCTGTTATAAAGCAGCTCTCCAGTGTGGAGCTAGCTTATGAATTAATCTTTTTATTAGTGGGGGAAAAAACTTTTTATTAAAGTTCCCTATCAAGTTCGGTCTCTCGACACTGCGTAGCTTACGCTTGGGGTTATCCCCCTCCTCCTAAAATACTGAAGTCTTATTGCATCACGCCGGTAAATCTTACCGGCCAATGACGCTCGAGCTAGGGGCGGAGCCACCCACTATATAGGTCGACGTCC
>NW_015625942.1:0-437 GCF_001515625.1 Sinocyclocheilus rhinocerous | reverse complement strand
TTTTTAGTTAGTTAGTTGTAATTCTTGGCTGAATATCTCTAGCAGGTTTTAAAAGCCCTTTAAAATTAAATATGAACTCAGTTTGGATTAAATAAAAGTACAGTCAAATTTTATCTCCTGTATAGATCTAGTAACATCTTACAGTGAGTGAACAATATATATTTTTTAAAACATTCATTAATGTTTGTGAATGTTATTTAATACAAACACTTGATCATTCATGTTTGTTCATTGTGCATTAAATAATTTTAACAGATTGAACTTTGAAATTAACCCTAAGAAGAATAATTGCCATATAACTATTGTTTATTGTTAGGTCATGTTATCTAACAAATAAAATCTTATTGTAAAGTTTTTAATACTACAGTTTCCATCTATTTAATATACACTTGATATATGTAATCTTATCTAAATTTATTATAAAAGCTGAGGTTTGT
>NW_015625941.1:273-559 GCF_001515625.1 Sinocyclocheilus rhinocerous | reverse complement strand
AATTTGTTTTTTCACCATTGCATAAATTAAAAAGCCAAAATGTGCATTTTACCGTTTTGTCTTGCTTTTAAAAAAAAAAAAGTAAACAAAACAACAATTTAAAAATATTTAACACTGAACATTTTTAACATTCTAGCAGACACTATACCAACAAAGCACAATTTAACTTAAAATTAACAAGTTTGTAAAATAATAATTTTTGGCCATCTTGAATCAGGCATGTTTTTTTTGTTTTTTTTTATTGTACAATTAAAAGCAGCCTTGCTGAGAAGAGACTTCTTAAAAC
>NW_015625941.1:0-176 GCF_001515625.1 Sinocyclocheilus rhinocerous | reverse complement strand
TGTATTAAAACAGAGCTGTTGTAATGATTATTATCATTATTATTGTCTTAATTTTTATTTTATTTTACAGAACAACAGTAAAATTACAATACGAACATTTATGAATGTTGATAAGAGTTCTTGCTTTTTCTCAAGCTCGTGCAGCGCTGTCAGAATACATGCAATGCGCGCGTGTA
>NW_015625940.1:367-532 GCF_001515625.1 Sinocyclocheilus rhinocerous | reverse complement strand
TGCAGAGACTGTAAAATTGGGGTAATATGATCATATTTTCCTGACACTTTTAGCCGCTGCGCCGCTGCATTTTGGACTACCTGTAGCTTGTTTATTGAAGATGCAAGACAACCACCTAGCAGTGCATTACAATAGTCCAGTCTAGAGGTCATGAATGCATGAACT
>NW_015625940.1:0-167 GCF_001515625.1 Sinocyclocheilus rhinocerous | reverse complement strand
CGAGAAAACAACTCTCGTTATGTCGATATAACGAGAAAATTAAGTCGTTATAACGAGAAAACAACTCTCCTTATGTCGATATAACGAGAAATTTAAGTCGTTATAACGAGAAAACAACTCTTGTTATGTCGATATAATGAGAAAATTAAGTCGTTATAACGAGAAAA
>NW_015625939.1:0-1342 GCF_001515625.1 Sinocyclocheilus rhinocerous | reverse complement strand
GACTTCTGTAATACATTCATGACTAGAACTTAACTCATGCATGTGTCGTGGTACTCTCGTGAACGCAACATGGAAGGGAAGAAATTGTGGAATAAAGTTGCTATTTTTGTTTTCTTTGTGGTCTTACGGGTTTGGAACGACGGAAAATGCTGAGTGGCTAGTAAATTTGGAGAACCACTAGCCACAGTGGCCGGTGAGCAAAAAAGTTAATGTCATGCCCTGTTAATAAACATATCTTGCTGAGAAAAGCAAAGACAACAAAAGAAACACAAAAGCAAAATAAACTCATTACATTCTAATGAGATTCCAAACATGTCCTGTGAAATGTGCAAATGAAGCAAATTGCAGGGGTGGCGACAATCTCAACTCAGCGGAACACCATTATTTCGCTGTACTTTTCTCATGTGCAATCAACAATAGAGGCTCCACTTGTACAGTTTGCCATTCATTTACAGACTTCTTTCAGTTCTTTGTTTTATAAATCTGTTGGACAAAGGACCGGATCTCCAAGCCAGAACAGAGCTCACAGAGGAAATCAATGTTTGACAGCTGGAGCTGCAGGCACAGCGCCAGAAACAGGAGGCTTCATTCTCTACGTTTTACACATGGCCACATAACATCACTAAGCAGCACGTACACGCCTGAAGCGCAGACACCATTCTTACAGCTTCTGCTCTCTCACCACAGCCCTGGTTTGCTCAGTGTACGACTGGTTACTGTCAAACCCAAACACAGCTGAGCAAAGCTGACGGTATCTTGTGTAGTGCTGTGGAACATCAATATTAATAAATCATCACAATGTACACCATAGCACAGCAATGTCCCATTGGGGCTCTCATTGCACCCTAAGAAGAGGTAAGACACAATAAAGACTTTTTCTACAATAGAAACAGAATTGAATTCGGAAGGATTTTTTAAAAGAAACGTCTCTTATGCTCACCAAGGCTGCATTTATTTGATAAAAAATACAGTAAAGATAGTAATACTGTGAAATATTATTACAATTTAAAATTAGAGCCCGACCGATATATCGTTTAGCCGATATTATCGGCCGATATGAGCCTGTCGCCGATATATCAGTATCGGCGAATATGCCGCCGATATGAATTTTTTTTTTTTAAAGAACATATAACGCAGATTAAATGCTTCTGAATGGTGTAATTACTTAGTTTGTCCAGCAGAGCGCGCTCCATTGTTTGCTACTGGACCCAGGTCAGTGTAGTGTAGAGATGCGCGGATGAGCTCAAACTTCACCCGGCCGAGTCCTCTGCTTCAAATTATCCGCCCGCCACCCACCCGCTAGTGATGGGAAGTTCGGATCATTTTACCGACTCGGACCTTT
>NW_015625938.1:0-1393 GCF_001515625.1 Sinocyclocheilus rhinocerous | reverse complement strand
TATTCTTTGTTTTATTTTCTGAACTCTGTTAGTTCCATGGAAGAGCGAAAGTCAGGCAGGTTTGGAATGATATGAGAGTGTGCGTAAATAATAAAATTTTAATTTCTGGTGCTATTCTTTTAAAATTTTAGATTTTGCAGTGCTTCAGTTTTATTCAGTTCATTTTGAATGTGAAATTAACATGTAACTGTCTTCTCCACATCCCGCTTTCTCCAGCAGAAAGTTTCTTTATTTATTTAATGAGGTAGAACATTTCTGTTTATGAATTCTGGGCTGTTTCACAGATGAGTCTCCACATGTCAGGATTTCCCCCTTTGAAACACAAGTGCAGAGTTTGTTTTTCACAGAGACGTGATTAAAATGAAAGAAGCTCAGCAGGACCGTGAAATATGTCTTTGTTTTCTCAAAGTCAGCATGTTCCTGAAGCTGTGCGGCTTTAATTAAACATCAGATTCACGTTCGCTGTCAGAATAATCTCTCACATCCTGAAGGACACGAGCGGACGAACTGTATCAGAAATAAAGAATTATTCTGTGCACACACATGCAGGACACTGCTGCTGTGATTTTTTTGTTGTCTGTTATGGTAATATGTTCATGTATAATGTCCACATACGCAAGGCAAGGTTGTAGGAATGACAAGCAAGTTTAAATATGGAAGTGAATATACAGTACTAAATTACCATTCTCTGTGTGAATGGAATGCAAGAGACACTCCACAGTTTAAATGTAGTCACTTTTGGGTTTCTGTCTGTTAGGATGCTGTCTTAGATGGCAGCTGATTATGTCAGTATAGGGTACTGTGAGACTAGGGATGTGCGGCTCTAGTCGACTAAACGGTACAGCTCCTACTAGTCGACACTGAAAACAATAGTCGATTACACGACAGAAAAAACAAAAACAGGATTTTATCATTCATATTACCATCATTTTAACATTGCATTAAAAACATTTTAAATAACAAGTTAAAATAAAACGTTTGAAAATATTACATTATTTTTTTAAAGTTTATCTGGGCGCTACATTTTTTTTTACCTCAGACCTCACATGCGTTTTCTTCGTGTCAGTTGCGGCGAGTTAAAAAATGACCATGCGAAAGACGAGAAGGTGTGGGATTATTTTGAATTAGAAGGAAACGGAAAAGTTTTGTGTAAACTGTGTAATGTCAAATTGTCTTACAATAACTCTTCTGGAGCGATGCGTAATCATATTCAATACAGGCACGTAGGCGTTAGCTTAGAGGCTGGCCAAAGCCAGCAAATGTCAATCACGTCCAACCCGCCGGTGCTGTGATCCCGTCCGCGCCGTCTGTTCCTCTAACGAAGACCCACTTAGGTGCTGGTGCGGATTGTCCAGGTGCTTTCTGAAACTCTATCGGCTTGCTTTTCGTTATC
>NW_015625937.1:0-926 GCF_001515625.1 Sinocyclocheilus rhinocerous | reverse complement strand
AAAACAGCTTCTATGAAATTAAAAAAGCCTATTCCCCAATATGTAGTAGCAGTAACATTTATAATAAATAAATTTCCGTCAACACATAGGCTATTTGTTCAGTGTTAATAACTTAAAGTTAAATTACTATCTGAATTGACTGACAAGTCTATTGGCGTTTTCCAATATACCTCATTGTCGTGGCTGTTTTCAGCCAGCATCACTACAGAACCTTTAATGTTCTCATATCACACTACTGTATAACAATTCTGTGTCACATCTGAATGGATCAAGTGACTTGCGCTGTTTATCTCTTATAAATCGTGGCAGAAGCGCACTGCTGTGCGGTGACTGATCCCGCTCTGCTTTGACGCGTGGCTGGCGGATGCATCGGGTAGCGCTGCTTCGTGCTTTTAGAGTATTAACTTTATGCGGCTTCGCATGCGCTGTAATTTAAAAACAGCGCCTAATATCAGTGAGGTCTCCTTCATTTCGGCGATCGGCCCACTTGAATGGAATGTCCAGGTGTTCCCGATAGCCAGTATCGCCCCCCAGACATCTGGGCCCTATGCACTCTGTCACCCTTTCCTCCCCACTAGCGACGCCACTGGAAGAAAATGCAGGTAAGTAACAATGTTTGGTACTTTACTGAGGATCAAACGGCAGAGGAAAAATGAGAGCAGCAACAGGTGAGTAAGTGGTATCCAAACGGGGTTCAGTTAAACTTAGCTTGAGATAAGGGTCTCTTTGTCTTTGCAGGTGACATACGAGGGTATCCAGACTGGATGAGGACCGAAGAAGACGAAAGAATACAAACAGGTAAGCAGACAGGTAAGGGAATCAGGTAAGAGTCACTAGTGTAACTTTGAGACCGGACAAGGATGAAGTGAAGTAGTGGTGACTTTATAGTAGGGTGACCATACGTGCCATTTTCCCAGGACGCGTCC
>NW_015625936.1:0-919 GCF_001515625.1 Sinocyclocheilus rhinocerous | reverse complement strand
TTTCGAAATGTACCACGTTCTCAAAAAATCTGGACTCATTTAAAAAATAATTTAATGTAAATTAATAACATATTAAAACTCAATGGGCAATTTTATGATGGATATAGATTTAGTTATGCCAAGCTCTAACATATTTTATCAGGCAGAAATTGTGAGTAAAATCAAGTAAATCATGAACAGCTGGTAAAGTTATGGGGCCTTCCCATATTGTTGTAGACAATAGGGGAATCAAAAAGGATAGGAACCACTACTTCATCAACCATACAGCAACAGTAGAACACAACACTCAGAACACTCTAGCATCTGCATAGAAACATGCTAAAAAAACACCTGGGCAACAACATAGTTGTGTGGCAGTAAATAAAGGTGGTAAAAGGAGAACAAGAGATCTGCAGGAAAACAGGACGAGAGCATGACTGAGGTAGTAGAAGTTGTACGAGCATGAAGAAGAGAGAAGAGGCTGTAGGTGTGTGTGAGTGATTTAGTCCCCGTGGAGGGCCGTGTCCGAGTGTGTCGGCCACTGGAAAACATGAATTATTGATAGGCTCAGAGTTTAGGGCAGGTATGTGTGACAGGGAGAGGCCATGTGTTCAGGGCCATCTGATCCTACAACACACGCACACAGAGCTGCATTTGTGACAGAGCGTGAACGAATCCTGTTATGCAACACACACACACGTCTGGTTTACTATCCTTAGCAACACACACACACACGTCATGTTTACTATCCTTGTGGGGACTCTCCATATACTCTATTGCTTTACAGGGTTCCTCAATTAGTTTTCGCCGAGGGCCGAATTCTGCCAACAATACCAAGCCAAGGGCCACTGACCTGTATATATAAAATTATTATTATTATATTGTTGTTGCTTTAGTTAAAATAATCACAAGATGGTCACAAGATGAATATTCAGATTTT
>NW_015625935.1:453-580 GCF_001515625.1 Sinocyclocheilus rhinocerous | reverse complement strand
CATGTTGCTAGCATTATTAGCAAGCCACTAGTATGTTGTTAGCATTATTAGCAAGCCACTAGCATGTCGTTAATAATGTCGAAATAGTCAGATGATAGATAGATAGATAGATAGACAGATAGATAGA
>NW_015625935.1:0-254 GCF_001515625.1 Sinocyclocheilus rhinocerous | reverse complement strand
ATAGATAGATAGATAGATGAGTTTGAATGAGTTTGAATGGGTTAGAAATAGTACATAGAAAGGAAGTCTGATTGAGTCTAATGGGCTTCAGTGTGTTTAGATTTGAATTTTGACAGTTGGAGTTTGACGGAATGTTCAGATGAGCAGAGACTTTTCAATTCAAGTCTATGGAATTTTTATGATTTTTAATATTTCATTTTTATTAAAATCATAAGTCCGATCAGTTAGAAAAGATATAGCACACTCGGTCAGAT
>NW_015625934.1:0-1160 GCF_001515625.1 Sinocyclocheilus rhinocerous | reverse complement strand
CCTACTATATAGTAGAGAAGTAGGCGGTTTCGGACGCAGCCACTCACTCAGATCCTTCTCAAACTGCCGAGTATTGTTTGCGTATATTGCTCTCCTAGTCGTAGCACATTACGGAGCCAGTTTCCTGCCCTAGTTTCTAGTCCTTAGTTCCCAGTCATAGTCTTGTCTTGCCTGCTTTCCCGTGTTACCTGATTCTTGCCTGTTTATCTTGGATTAACCCTCAGCCTATGGCTTTATTTTAATTTTAATGACAAATGTTGAGAGCGCATTATTGTAGCGCGAAAGCACATTAATATAATGCACGAGTGCGAATCTCTCCGCTCGCGCGTGGATTTCTTTTGCTCTCGCACAAAACCAAAGCTTTTATTTAAAGGCGTGGTCATAAAACAGAAAAGGTTCTGACACTGGCAAACAGGTATATTGAGGGCAAGACAAAAGAGTAATGCAAAACGGGCGTGAGTCAGTTGACAGCGAACGTTATCCAGAGGGCTTGACAAGAGGGGAAATCCAATAACACGAGCAATAGTCCAGGCGAGGTGCAAACACAGTCCGAAACAGAAAGGCAAATATGGCGTTATTTTAATGACAAATGTCGAGAGCGCATTATTGTAGCGCGAAAGCACATTAATATAATGCGCGAGCGCAAATCTCTCTGCTCGGGCGTGGATTTCTTTTGCTCTCGCACAAAACTGGACGCGCGGAGAGAGTGCGCACACTTAAAACGTGTCTCTCCTCTCACTCAAACTGTGTCCTGTGCATTCTCAAATCTCTGTGCTCATGCACTATAGATATTAATTATTTTCGCACCTGAATTAAACGTTGTCAAAAGTTATCATTATGCACTTTTAAAAAGTAGTCTCAAAACAGATTTGTGCAGGGTCTTTCCTTGATTTTTTTTATTGTTGTATTTTTGTTTTAACAAACTGGTTATTGTAGCTACTTTGTTTTACTATATCTCTTTTATGTTTGTATTTTGATCTTTTCTGCGAATGCACATATGCATCTCTTTGTAAAGTAGGCTACTTTGTATACACTGTTTTAAAAGGCGCTATATAAATAAAGCTTAAACCAATCAGAGCTCCACAACTGACCGATGAAAATACTACGTGAAATCCAATTGGCTGAGTGAACTGAACCTGGAATTCTTTTGACAATCAAAG
>NW_015625933.1:0-527 GCF_001515625.1 Sinocyclocheilus rhinocerous | reverse complement strand
CAATGATGATGTGTGACCTTCAAAAAATCTTTCTGTGATGTACACCTTTTTCCTGAAGAAACTCATTGCTAGCAGTAACTAGCTGCAATTCCTATGATGATGTCTGACTCCCAAAATGGCTGTTCACAGACACATTTAACTGTTGTGACTGACGTTTTGGAAGCCAGCAGTGTAACTACATGTACTTCTAACTATTATGTCTGGCTTCCAAAACGTCTGTCGCAACAGTTAAATGTCTGGGAACAGCCTTTTTGGAAGCCAGACATCATTGATGGAATTGCACCTGGTTACTGCAAAAAGGTTTTTCCCAATGTTATGTTTCTGTGATTGTAGCAACTCATAGTGTAATAACTGCACATAATGTAAAAATTGCACATAATGTAATAAGTATTGCATTGTTATTGTAATAAAATGTTCATAATGTAATAATTTTCTCAAAACGTATTAAAACCTTGATCTCATAATATAATAATAATTGTTTTATTTAATAAAAAAAAATTCACATAATGTAATAGGTTATTGTATGA
>NW_015625932.1:0-519 GCF_001515625.1 Sinocyclocheilus rhinocerous | reverse complement strand
CGTGTATATACCTCTCCATGGTCTCTCTCTCCGGACCGGACAGAGCGTATAGGTGCCCCTTAGGTGGAGAAGTGCCAGGCAACAGGTCAATTGCACAGTCGTACGGGCGATGCGGAGGCAGAGAGCTCGGGACTCAGTCGTACGGGCGATGCGGAGGCAGAGATGAAGCTCGGGACTTACTGAAAACCGCTCTCAAGTCATGGTAAGCCTCCGGTACATCCGCCAGGCTCACCGGCTCCTCCTGCAACACAGAACAAGACAAGACTGGGGAAAATGCAGCACCTAAACACTGAGCTAAACAGAAAGGGCTCCAAGCCAAAATAGACCCGCGAGCCCAATCAATATGGGGGTTATGCTTAACCAACCAGGTGTGACCCAACACCACTGGAGCGGTGGGCGAATGAATAAGGAGGAATCGGATCTCCTCGGCATGATTGCCAGACAAGGTTAGCGTAACAAACTTAGTGACGTGAATAATATTAGTGAGATGGGTGCCACAAAGGGTCCTGGCAGAAATAG
>NW_015625931.1:426-558 GCF_001515625.1 Sinocyclocheilus rhinocerous | reverse complement strand
CAACAAAAGAGAACATTATAATCTTTTTACTCCACAACACCAGTCTAATTCTGATGAGTCTGATGAGGCTTCTTGTTACAGAATGAGGCAGAAAATATGTTCCATATGCTACTTTAAAAAGAATACATCGAT
>NW_015625931.1:0-223 GCF_001515625.1 Sinocyclocheilus rhinocerous | reverse complement strand
CCCGCGAACATGTGTTTCGCTCCCGCGATTTTCGTGTCCACTCCTTTAAACATTCTAATATTGCATATAATTTTGGCGCATCAGGGAGCCGCTCTCAGGATGCGGTGTATTTAAATATTTTTGAATGAGCGTTTGCGTTGCTTACTTTCACTTTCGATTTCGCAATCACACGCACTCGGTGTAAAGGAAGCACATCTTACAAGATCAGATATTTGTCAATGAG
>NW_015625930.1:0-474 GCF_001515625.1 Sinocyclocheilus rhinocerous | reverse complement strand
GAATTGAAATTAGCCTGTGGAAATAGGGAGTTTCCATTTTAGAGCTATCCAAATTCAAAGGCAGAACGGGTAGAATGAGTTTTTGGAGGGCTTTTATTATGGTATGCAATATCAGATCGTCCTGAAACTGGCTGAGTGACACCCTGGGGTACTGGACTATTAATCTGAATAGAAATTGGTCTGTGGAAACAGGGAGTTTCCTTTTTAGAGCTATCCAAAATCAAAGACAAAACTGGTCATATATGAGATTTTGGAGGGCTTTAATTTTGTAATGCAACGTCAGATCGTCCTGAAACTGGCTGAGTTACACCCTGGGGTACTGGACTGTCAATCTGAATTGAAATTGTTCTGTGAAAACAGGGAGTTTCCATTTTAGAGCTATTCAAAATCAGACAAAACTGGTCATATATGAGTTTTTGGATGGCTTTGATTTTGTAATGGGAAATCAGACAGTCCTGACACTGGGGAAATGAC
>NW_015625929.1:0-782 GCF_001515625.1 Sinocyclocheilus rhinocerous | reverse complement strand
CGGACCAGAGGCTTCTTCGGACGGGGCTCCGACGCGGGAACCATGTCAGTGCCAGTGAATAATGTCACTGACAGCCGTCTAACGTCCCAGGGGCAACTCCCATATATATATATATGTATGTATGTGTATTTAATGCGCTGGTGGTTGTGTGTATAATCCTTCTGCTAGCTTTCTTTGCAGTGTTTCCCGGGACCTGTGTGTTTCTGTCCTTTTTCTAGGGTAGGTCCTCGATGAGCCCCCCCTCTGCTGGGTTCAGAAACCGGGTGCTCGACTTGCAGTGTTTATTTCACTCGTCGATATATGTCCAGACGGTACGATAAGCTGGGTTTCGGTTTCATACTTCCTGGATTATGCGGCCAGGTCACAGGCTTCTGTGAGAGCCTTCTTGATCATTAGGCCCCCGGCATGGCACTGCAAAAATTTCCTGGACGTCCGGGCTGGGCTTATGCTTTCAGGCTGCCCTGTCTGGTCTACCGTATCTAGGTCGCCCTGAGGGGCCTCCCGATCACCAGGATATCCCCTCTTGCTGAGGCATCGAGCGGGAAGTATAGGTGGCATTTGCGAGAACCTTCTTGTGTAATGCTGTCTCAGGCAGTGCACCCCTCACCTTAGAGGGTTGTATTTGAGCTTGCCTCTCCCGTTTGGCTCAGTACTTCCGGGTATCTGTGAGCAGATGCTTGGAAAACTCTTGAATCCATACGCATAAGCTTTGCGCACTTTCTAAAAATCCACATAATTGGTAAGTGTTCACGTTATGCTTTGCCCACTTTCTAAAATCCACA
>NW_015625928.1:310-541 GCF_001515625.1 Sinocyclocheilus rhinocerous | reverse complement strand
AAAAGAACAGCATTTATTCAAAAGAGAAATCTTTTCTAACAATATGTCTTTTTATCCATTTAACACATCCTTGCTGAATAAAACTCTTAATTTCTTTTAAGAAAAAAAAATAAGAAAAAATGTACTGACCCGAAACCTTTAGTATAGTATATGTAACACAAAATGTCTATTTTGAATAAACACGGATCTTTTTAACTTTTTATTTATCAAAGAATCCTGAAAAAAAAGTAT
>NW_015625928.1:0-166 GCF_001515625.1 Sinocyclocheilus rhinocerous | reverse complement strand
CTGAAGACTGGAGTAATGATGCTGAAAATTCAGCGCTGCATCACAGAAATAAATGATATTTTAAAGTATATTAAAATAGAAAAATGTTATTTTAAATGGCAATGATATTTCACAAAATTACATTTTTTTTTCTGTATTTTTGATTAAATAAATGCAGCCTTGATGA
>NW_015625927.1:0-977 GCF_001515625.1 Sinocyclocheilus rhinocerous | reverse complement strand
CCCCACTGGATGCAACAAAGGCCTCGTTTGTAATGGGTTTTATTGGAACCCGCCCAATCTAAGGGGTGTAACATTTCTGTCACACGTTTGAGGTATTTAGCCAATCACAACACACTGGATAGCTGACCAATCACACCTGGCTTTTCAGACCGATGAGCTTTGTAAAAATCGACGCGTTTCAGAAAGACGGGGCATAGAGGAGAAACAATAATGTACAGTATGTGGGAAATAATGTGTTTTTTTTTTTTTTTACCTTAAACCGCATAAACAAATTACATTACACCTAATACACAAAATAATGTTATTTTTAGCAACGTCATATGACCCCTTTAACCTTCCAGTTCTGGAACCGGTTATAATGTTATGTGAAAGTAAAGCATGACGGAGACGCTTCCTGTTCTCCATATCCAAAGAGAAAGCTGAAACTATTACCAAAATCTTCTGCTACGGCATATATAATATTTTTTAAATGCAGATAGATGATTTGTTAGTAGTTAATTGTTTCATTTATCATATTTGCAAAACAAAGTTTGTTTCAATTTTGCTGTTTTTATCCTTAAAACCATGTTGATATGTTCACAAACAAATCTTGTGTCATCATACAACAGATTAAAACTATGCTAGATAACTTGATCTAAACTAAATGCAGAAGCAGAAACATCTGCTGTATGAACAGAGCGGATTCAGTTTTATTGAAATTAAAATAATGATACTTACTGAGTTTTACACTCTCAAAGTTTCTTAATTTCTCTCGTCACAATATGGATCTGGACTCAGCAGTGCAGTTTCACTTTCACCTGAAAAGGGGAAGGAGTCTAATAGGGTTTATGCGCAACAGACTTCCGTATTGACTTGGTGGTTGGTGTTGCCTGGGGGCGTGGCATGTGGGCGGAGTCTGCGTGGGGGAAAACAATCCTTTCCCCCTGACTGGAAAATATGGAGCCAGAATGATCTCAATAATAATTCACGCAAAAGAC
>NW_015625926.1:0-537 GCF_001515625.1 Sinocyclocheilus rhinocerous | reverse complement strand
CATTTAATGCAATCAATGGCTACCATCACTTGGGAGTAAAAAAAACAAACAAACAAAAAACAGGCAAAACAAATTTAATACCCGTATCTCCTGACGATACATTGAGGTCTTATGAAGCAAAACAATCAGTCTGTGCAAGAAACTGAACATTATTTACAGCATTATTACCTGTAATCCACAGCCCCGGCAAACAGTCCTGAGCGTGTTTACAAATGTCATCATCAAAATGGTACTTGCGTGTACTTATCTTGGATCCCACAACCTATATAAAAATTAAAAATCATTTGCTTGTGCAATCAACTTCAGGAAGATTGCTCATGTTTGAGTTTGCTCCAGCGCATACATTATTATATACGACAGGAAACTCCCGCTCCAGACTGTCGTGAATGCGCTCAGGACCGTTTGCAGAGGTTGTGGATGTTTCTCAGACCAATTGTTTTACTTCGTAAGACCTAAATGTATGGTCAGGATCCACAGGTATTAATTTTGTTCTGCCTGTGCATGTTTTTTTTAACTATCAAAAATGACAGTTTCCAT
>NW_015625925.1:0-1385 GCF_001515625.1 Sinocyclocheilus rhinocerous | reverse complement strand
GACACTGCAGCTGCTCTACAACACAAACACACACAACACTGATCAACACAGACACTAATAACACAATATCATTACAATCAACAGAAATATTATACTTATGTGAATGTGTCAGTGTTTTAATATGATCATCATATTTAGGTGTAATATATGATTTCTGTCAATCAAATTGAACAGATTCAGTCACTTCTGCTGTAAGGACATGATGCTTTCCATTTGACCCACAGAAAAATGTACCTATGTTTTCACCTTCTCCTGCACTATAATGATGAGTTAGTCTGTGTGCTGCTGGACTACAGCAGAAGTGAAACTGGTCTGTTTCAGTCCAGATCATGTAACCAATCAAACAGTGACTCTGGGAGTGTGGGCTGAAAATCCCATTTGATTTTTGAAGAAGTTCTCCCGTGCGTATGAATACAAAATGATCCATGTTATTATTAGTGAATTAGACACAATATTCTTCCGCAAGATTCTTGCTACACAGTGTAAAAGTGAAAGTTACACAGTGTATCTTTAAATTATTAAGTAATTACATTAAACGCTACACATACAGGATAACAATAATTGTACAAATAATGTAAAAACATCAAACCCTATTACACCAGTGTTTTGTTTATACTGAACTCTACAAAACACAAAGCATATTGAACAAAATACCCTCAAAACAGAAGACTGTGTGCCATTTAACCGGGGCCGGCGCGTGCTTACAGGCAAACTAGGCAGACACCTACTGTGACAGTACAGTGAGGCTGGCAAGAAAGAGAGAGATTTAATTTGTAATGTATTTTCTTATATGTATTAATTTCATTTATTTAATTTATTGAACTTTCTTTTGGAAATATCGCACTCATATCAACAAGTTGTCACCCCATTATTATTCTAAATCTAAATTAATTTTTCTTTATAGCGCTCACACCCCAGTCTTAGTTCGGCATCAATAGTCAACATGAGAAACATCATGTACATCAAAAGTGTCTTCAAAACTAATAAAACTCTCCAGACAAAAATGGATGACTTTTGCTACTGGTGATGACTAATGACTTTTAAATCCTGACACGTTTCTGAAGGGCAGGCTTATGTTGTGTATGTGTGTGTGTGAGAGAATAAAACAGGAGAGAAGTCATATGGCTCACTTTATTGCGTGCGTTATAATTATATATGCCATTTATCATTTTTTATAAATGCTATGAATAGCTGTGCACACACAAGCGACGGGATTTCAGGTGTACGAGCACCGCTTGCAAATCGTCACTTCACCACTACAACCAATTTGCCCCTTTGTGTCTCTTATCAAAAATGAACAATATACAGGTACTTGTGCTTTCCACATCTGTGTGTAAAAGTGTAAAAGTGGTACTGTTGCCAGACCAATTTATGTGTGGCTCACC
>NW_015625924.1:0-609 GCF_001515625.1 Sinocyclocheilus rhinocerous | reverse complement strand
ATATGACGTGTTGTCGGAGCGTTTTCTCAAAGATCTGTGAGCGCGATCGATCAAAGGTAAAGTTTCCAAAGATAGCGCGTTCTTCAACAGGTGTGCAATAAAGTCCGTGGTCTTGCGCCCAGTCTCCTCGCCCTCTTTAATATTTAGAATGCGCAGGTTTTGCCTTCTACTGCGACTTGGTCCGTACAAGATATTTGATAATTATTAAATAAAAATATCCTCAT
The DNA here is from genome assembly GCF_001515625.1 of Sinocyclocheilus rhinocerous. Taxonomy (NCBI): domain Eukaryota; kingdom Metazoa; phylum Chordata; class Actinopteri; order Cypriniformes; family Cyprinidae; genus Sinocyclocheilus; species Sinocyclocheilus rhinocerous. The sequence goes on along the minus strand of NW_015625924.1, from coordinate 385 downwards.
TGAGAACTACTTGTGAACTATGACCAGTTAATAAAGAATAACCAATTAATTACTCATCACAACAGTAACGTCTTAAAAGTGAACAATTGGGTTGTTTGTGGAAACTAATTTATGATTTGATATCCCCCAAATAAGTCGGCTACATTTGAAAATTGTGACTACTACTCTTACCAAAGGATGGATGTTCAAACTTAAACATAGAATAATAATAAAAATTAAAATTCACTTAAAAATGTTAATAATTAAGAAGTGATGCTGACAAGCTCATGATTAAATTAGTTCACAATTATGATCTCTGCTTCATGTCAGTTCAGTATCAATGTATACCACTCCAAAAGACAAAATATCACTAGTGCTTCACACAAATGTATGACTGTACAGTATG
>NW_015625923.1:0-924 GCF_001515625.1 Sinocyclocheilus rhinocerous | reverse complement strand
ATGTGTAAATATGTGACTGTGTGACTGGGTTGGCTAAAAGTATATAAATATTGTGCAAATTGTGGATGAACTACATTTCATGGTAAAATAGAACCTAACCATCATTATTAAAAAAAAATGTATATATTTATTCAGTTTTCAACTTTTGTGTATAGGAAAAAACAAACAAAAACAAAACAAAAAACAATGTAAGTTAAAACCGTGTATGATCTCACAGTGCCAGTTTGCCAACGTTCATCTGAGTCAAACTGAAACCTGCTGCGGTCAGATTTCTATAGAAACGTGTTTTGATCTGTTGGTGAAAACATCATGTAGGTGAGAGTGGACATTCAGAGCATGTGTGATCAGTTTGTAGCTGCAGAGTGTCTTCCTGTCCAGCCTCTATGAACAGCTTTTTATGACCCTATAATCTACACACACAAAAAAAAACATAATGAGACAGTGTGTCTGACACAGAAGCAGAAAAAACATGAGAAACTGTGTCTGACACAGAGGCAGAGAAACAATAACAACTAAATAATCATATTAGTTTAGAATCACTTTTTGAATTTTCCACCCTTTACTCAAAATACATATTTGATGTCAAACTTTTCACCATTCCACTGACTTGTTACTGTGTTTTATTCTTATTGGTATTGCTATTTTCTTAAGGTTTTAGTAAGTATCCACCGGGTTGGCCGGATTTGGCCAAATCTCAGAAATGGACCGAACTGACATGAGTGTATCTGCTAAACGGATGCTAATGACACTGATATGTTCACATAATCCTGGGATATCCAAGTGTAAATTTGAAAATACATGCAATATTTTGAACAAAAACATGTAATAGCATTAAATTAATTATCTCCCCTTTGTTCAGTAAATATAGTGAACACTATTTGGTTGTGTGTGTATAAGAAGGAGGGTATATGAATCAGGATGTGG
>NW_015625922.1:0-890 GCF_001515625.1 Sinocyclocheilus rhinocerous | reverse complement strand
AATATAGAACAATAATTAAAGGCTCTAATGCTCACCAGCATAGGTATGTGTATTGTAGGAGCTAGAAGACGTATGATGACGTGTGACAGCATAGTAGTGGTGTCTCAATTCTTAGGGGAATATTTTCACCCCTACCCCTTGACACTCTGTTTCAAGGGACAAGGGGAAGGGGTAGGGGAAGGGGTATAAAATAGAATTGGGATTGGGCCTTAATCTGCTGAGGCCTCTGCTCACCAGAGCTCCAGTTAGACAGTGTAATCAAGTGTTCGGCCTTCTGTAGGCCGCCTTGATAGTTAGTCTCGCTTAGACCATTCGGGTCTGGTTATATGGGACCGACGCTCTCTATCGGGATAGAGAGCATGAGACCATGTCCAGCTGCACCTCAGAGGGTTGTCTTTGAGCCTGCCGCTCCCGATTGAGTGTCTGAGGACTTCTGGGCATCTGTGAGCAGATGCTTCGGAATCTAAATCCATGCTATGGTAAGTGCACACGCTAAGCTTCTGTGCTCTTTCTAAAACCCACGTTGTGGTAAATGTGCACGCTAAGCACTCTGCGCACTTTCTAATATCTTGTATGGTAAGGGTTACGCACTGTCAGCCTCGTTTCCTTTCTCTGAGCACTTTCTAGAATCTTGTATGGTAAGGATTATGTGCTGTCAGCCTCGTTCCCTTTCTCTGAGTTGGCTTAGGCCCCGGTTCTCGCCTTGGGCTCCACTCAACTAATGTATCTCTGTTGATACATTTCTGAGCAGGGTGTTGCTACCTAAGATCGGTCGAGTCAGTTCCTTGAGCAGGTTTATTCAGAACCAGTGGTAGCCCCCCTGGGTGACAGGCCAGGGTCTGGTGGGTTTTTTTAGACACCTGGCCGTATCCCCTTAAAGGAATCTCTTT
>NW_015625921.1:1723-1921 GCF_001515625.1 Sinocyclocheilus rhinocerous | reverse complement strand
TGCTCATCGCTGGTCTGGTTACTGGTATAGAGCTATAGCCAAGCCTTTAAAATTAGACCACAGATTGCCTCGATTTCGCCAGGTGGTCTAAAAGCAGACTACAGGTAGCCCATCCAATTTAGAGCTAAATCGTGGCTACATAGGCCTATAGACCATGGCCCGTATTCACAAAACATTTTATCTTACCTCTAAAGTTCT
>NW_015625921.1:0-1684 GCF_001515625.1 Sinocyclocheilus rhinocerous | reverse complement strand
AAACTTTTACTAAGGAATAGACAGAAGTCTTAAGCTAAGAGTAAGGGCGGGGTTGACCTTATTGCTATGGATGATGTCAGCATACTTACTAACTATGCACACAGTGATTGGCTGATAGTCTCTGTCAGAGATTTATTCATAGAAATATTGTAGAGCGCAATATTATGTTGCCATATTTAAATAAAGGTTTTAAAATAAAAATGTAAATTGCCACATTCAAATAAAGATTTTAAAATGCATGCTAAGTGTCACTAATTAAACAAGTAGGCTATATATTCAGCCTCTTATGCTTCTCGTAAAAAATTAGTTTAGGGCTGCCCTCGACTAAAGATTTTTCTGGTCGACTAGTATACGTTCATTTTAAGCATTAGTCGACTATTAGTCGCACTTTTATTAATAAACCATATAAATCATCATTAATTGCCTACATAGCCTGATAAGCGCTCAAGCGCACGCAAAAAAGGCTTGCCACAGCGCACCGGCAAATATAATAATTATGAATGTGTTAGGGAAAAACAGCAAGTACACTGCATTAACGTTTTAATAAACTATTGTTACACTAATGCTTTCTGTTTTCGGTTTAAGAGATGAAGTCGGCGACACTGACTCGTCGTCTCCGCAGTATGCGCCTGTATGCATGTTTCATACGGATTACATAATCTGAGAATATTTGTTTTCTATTTGAATTGGTTCATTTAAAAGTTTCACTCTCTATAGATATATTTTCCATGTCTGTAATAAGGCAAGCATACACGGAGTTTCGAAGTGACGCGCTCAAGTTCACAGAGTCCGAGACGGCAGAAAGCGCATCCTGTTTGCTTTCATTATTTTACAAAAGCGCAACGTTTCGTTGTTATTCTGAGTGCACACGAATAAACGTAGAGTTTTTACAGATGCAAAAGATGCATTACTCTTATCTTTATGACCAAAAATGACTAAGTATTTTAAGAGCCAATGATCGCACCAGCGCCTCCATCTGTAATGCAGTAGCCCAAGCTAATGTTCAGCTTCCACACTCTGCACAAACACGTGAACTGTGCACTTTTTTCTAGGCTAACATTAGATTGAGCTGCCATGTAAAGTTGCTAATACATACATATTTCAGATGATAAGCCATATTTGAGGTCGATGAATGTTAGGTGAGCATATGGATATCCTGCCCGATGTACTGTAGGCTATTACCACAAAGACCAGCAAACTAAAAGAAAACCAAACTGGAGCGAGAACAGCTATATATTAAGGATATATATATAGGTCTGTGGATGATGTCAGCATACTTACTAACTATGCACACAGTGATTGGCTGATAGTCTCTGTCAGAGATTTATTCATAGAAATATTGTAGAGCGCAATATTATGTTGCCATATTCAAATAAAGGTTTTAAAATAAAAATGTTAAATGCCACATTCAAATAAAGATTTTAAAATGCAGGCTAAGTGTCACTAATTAAACAAGTAGGCTATATATTCAGCATCCACAGGTCTGGCAGGATATCCATATGCTCACCTAACATTCATCAACCTCAAATATGGCTTATCATCTGAAATATGTATGTAGTAGCAACTTTACATGGCAGCTCAATCTAATGTTAGCCTAGAAAAATTAAACTAATTAAACAAGTAGGCTATATATTCAGCATCCACAGGTCTGTGGACGATGCAGTCAACATGGGACTGCATTATG
>NW_015625920.1:0-571 GCF_001515625.1 Sinocyclocheilus rhinocerous | reverse complement strand
ATATAATCACTGGATACGTTTTGACATTTGTGTTTTTCAGTATCTCAAAAATATATTAATGGCTAAAGTCTGATTAGGCTATATACTGTGTTCAACACGAGCTGAGCTATAATAATATGTGAGCAGCGTGAATGTACATGTTTGCGAAAATAACGTTTATGCGTATAGTGAAAAACTAAAATTTTCGTTTAAAATGTGTTTTATAAGTTCATTAAACTTAAATAAATTATGAATACTTGATTAAATGTATGATTTGCTTCAGTAACATGTAACTATGTAACAGTAACTATGCTGTCATATATTTTATTACCATATTATTTCAAATAGACATAGGGGAGAGCGGAGGACATAGTAACGCGGGTTAGTTGTAACACACCTGGTTTGAATATTTCCAGACGTTAGCATAACAATATTTACAGTATTTATTAGTTACCATATCAACATTATATAGAGAAAAAAAGTGCGCCAAAATTCAAAAATCTTTTGAACATATCGCTGAACATTTATTTTACCATAGTATAATTTAAATTCTGGCTTAAGTAAATTTTTCATTTAAAATTAGACAAATCTG
>NW_015625919.1:451-1163 GCF_001515625.1 Sinocyclocheilus rhinocerous | reverse complement strand
AAGAATATGTAAGTGCAACTAAGCAAATGAAGAGAATGCAAGCCCACATTAGCACAAGAACCTTCGTTTAGTGCTTCTGTGAACAGCAATAATATGTCAGTGCAACTAAGCAAATGAAGAGAATGCAAGCCCATATATGATGAAAACCTACTTTCTCTGTAAGAGATAGTAGGTTCATGCAATGTTAAGACTAAAACTTGCTCTCATGAAAGATGTTTCTAACATATGTAAGGAAATGTTTTTTTGCAATGCAGAAAGACATTTGTTAATGTGTTAGGTGTTTTAAACTCATGAAGTTATGTTAGAGTTCCTAAGCAGAAGAACCTTATTTTAGTGAACAGTAACACTATGTTAGTGCAACTAAGCAAATGAAGAGAATGAAAGCCCACATATGATGAAAACCTTTCTCTTTAAGAGATAGTTGGTTCATGCAATGTTAAGCCTAAAACTTGCCTACATAAAAGATGTTTCTAACAAATGAAATGAAATGTAATTTGCAATGCAGAAAGAGATATTTTAATGTGTTAGGAGTTTTATGCTAATGAAATTATGTTAGAGCTTATAAGCACAAGAACCTTCGTTTAGTGCTTCTGTAAACAGCAATAATATGTTTGTGGAACTAAGCAAATGAAGAGAACGCAAGCCCACATATGATGAAAACCTTCTTTCTCTTTAAGAGATAGTTGGTTCATGCAATGTTAAGACTAAAACT
>NW_015625919.1:0-342 GCF_001515625.1 Sinocyclocheilus rhinocerous | reverse complement strand
TTTGCAATGCAGAAAGACAGATTTTAATGTGTTAGGAGTTTTAAGCTCATGAAGTTATGTTAGAGCATCAAAGCACCAGAAGCTTAGTTTAGTGCTTCTGTGAACAGTAACTCTATGTTAGTGTATCTAAGCAAATGAAGAGAATGCAAGCCCACATATGATGAAAACCTTCTTTCTCTGTAAGATATATTTGGTTAATGCAATGTTAAGACTAAAACTTGCCCTCATGAAAGATGTTTCTAACATATGTAAGGAAATGTAATTTGCAATGCAGAAAGACAGATTTTAATGTGTTAAGAGTTTTAAGCTCATGAACTTATTGTTAGAGCATCTCAGCACCAG
>NW_015625918.1:0-825 GCF_001515625.1 Sinocyclocheilus rhinocerous | reverse complement strand
TATTGAGTGTAAATTATCATATTTATTAAAATTATTAAATAGAAGGCCTTCCTACATCTACCCCTAACACTACCCGATAAACTCTTTGTTATTAAATACCAATGAGGCACTTAATTTACACTTTTAGAATATTTATTTCATGTTTATTGAAAATTAACACCTTTCCAGTCTGACATGTGATGGGAAAAGGGAGTAGAACGAGTTTGGGAGAAGGCGGATTCAAACTCAAGTCGATTGCGCTAAAAGTTATCATTATGCACCTTGTTACACCACTGTTTCTATTGTGTATTTTGTGTCTTTTATAGTTTTGTCTATCCAGACATTGCTGGGTGGAGTTACTGTGAATAGCCTCTGCCAACAAGGTGGGCCATTTTCACTTAGTGTGAATAGATACTCCACTCATCACAACTAATGTAACGCATGCTTTGTGACCTGTATATGTTAGTTGAGTGTCATGCGGTGACTGACTGCAGTGTAATCAGAGTGAATCTCCTCATTACTGAATCTGACTGTAGCGTCACTGAGAGACTCTTCATGCTTCTGGAAACTGACAGCAGCGTACAGGAGCTCATCAGAGGGGATTGTGGGTAATTCATCATGATTCTTCATTTGAGCTGATCCAGGATCTGAGAGAGAATCACTTAACTGGGCTTTGTGTAAGTGTCGCCTCGTCTCTTGTGTCTTAATTTGCACACAGTCAGAGTGAATCCACCGATCAGCAGCAGAATCACACACACACTAATGATGATGATCACGGAGAAATCTGAGAATAAAACACACAGAATGTTAAAGATGGGATACACATGAATGAAATATTAACACACA
>NW_015625917.1:360-807 GCF_001515625.1 Sinocyclocheilus rhinocerous | reverse complement strand
GAATAGTGGTTGCTTTAGTTGCCTCTTGACTTTTTAAATTTAAGTTTGTGTTTGGCTGGCACAATTGTGTGTATTAGACACATGTGTGATGGCAGAAGACTTATGGTAAAATCATGTCATGTGTCTTAGTCTCTGATTGCAATTTGTCTAAAACTGTAGTGCTTTTATGATTTCTAATGTTGTTGCAGTTATATGAGATAACAATGTGAGAAAAACTTCATAAATGACCTATATAAATATGGTTCATGAAAATTTTCAGTTCTGGCACTCATAGACATGAAGAATCAGCATGTGAGTCTCAGCAATGGTGACAAAATATTCTGATCATTTTTACCTGATTTTTGAACGTCACAAAACAAGACAGTAAAAAATTACAATAAAAAATAAAAGCAAATAGTAAAAATAAAAGCAAATACTAAACAATGCAGCTGCATAATTTATTCATGT
>NW_015625917.1:0-230 GCF_001515625.1 Sinocyclocheilus rhinocerous | reverse complement strand
ATTGTTGAGATTCATATGCTGATTCTTGATGTCTGCGTGTCTAAACAGTACAGATGTTCTATACTGGTGTGCAAAGTGTTTTTAAAGCTCTTCATATTATTTCATTAAAATGCAGTTGTGAACAATAACAAATTATATTACTCATTACCATTGATGACATCGGTGAACCTGCTACAACATGACAACAAAAAGTCAAGGGTCAAGAGCCCAACTAAAGCAAACGCTTATCT
>NW_015625916.1:0-2200 GCF_001515625.1 Sinocyclocheilus rhinocerous | reverse complement strand
TAATGTTCTTTTTAGCAACATCATATGACCCCTTTAAGCTTTCTGTAATGTTCTCGATGAACGCTATCGACATCTGATATTCTAACTGACTGCGACATATTTTGTTGTCCTGGTTTTGTTTTCGCTTGGCAGTATGCTAATAGCTGTTGCTCTTGCTGTTGTGTTGACTGCAATAAGTCATGATTACTAATGAGGGAACTTTTTCCATTCACCCAGACCACCCACATTCATAATGTTAAATGTAAATAGCGATCTGCCTACGATGGAGTACATTTATTCAGTTTGAGTGGGTTGAGGTACCATGAGGACAGGCAGGATGTGTGCCATTAGAGAGGTGTTTTATCCTCAGACAGTTTGGAAGACTCTTATCGTTCAATCATTTGCTCACCAATTTTTCCAACATGTGAAATAAGCAATCTGAGAATGAAAGAGGCCGCTTCAGGATTCAATATCTAGCGGTCTTCTTTCCTAATGATGTGTGCTTGCATGTTCTAAGTAAACAATGGTGCTTCTGAGGAAGGCAGGCAAACAACTTACCTTATCGATACAGCTTTAAAATAGCATAAACAAAAATAATTGATTTGTTCCAGACTTGAGAGCCCAGTAGGCTGTGTTGTAAGGGTTGTTTAACATCAACATCACAGTTGACCCTATTTACTTACAGTCCTTGCATTTTGAATATACTTTAAAGAAATATTCACTGTGCAATCTATTAATATTTCTTTAAATTCTATCACTTAAATATAAAAACTATATAAAAAATATAATAAATAGGTTTTAATTTACTTATGTGAATTTTTAATATAGTTTAATTGTGAACGATTCATTATGCAATCTATAAAAAAAAAACATTTATTGTAATTCTATCACTGAAATATTAACTGACTTTTTAACATAATAATAATTATAATAATTATAAACAAAATTATATATTTTTTAAATATTTACTGACTAACTTTTGAGTTAGTTTATTTATTTTTCTTTAGTTAATATTTCATATAAATATTTTTAGTCATGCACTGCATCATTTAAACGATAAATTGTTTTGGGAGCAAATGTATTAACCTTAGTTTTTTTTTTAAATGTTATTTGGAATATTATTTTATTTTTCATATACAGTGCCTTCCACTAATATTGGCACCCTTTGTAAATATGAGCAAAGGCAGCGGTGAAAACAATTCTGCATCATTTATCTTTTTGATCTTTCATTGAAAAAAATTCACAAAATTCTAACCTTTCAATTAAGTAAACAACTGAAAGTGGGGGGAAAATCTCATTATGAAATAAATGTTTTTCTCCAATGCATGTTGGCCACAATTATTGGCACCCCTAGAAATTCTTATGAGTAAATATCTCTGAAGTATATTTCCATTCATATTTAAAAAAATTAGCACACCAGGGTGACTAGGAGCATAAAATTGTCCAGCCATGACTTCCTGTTCCACAGGATTATAAATATGAGGAACACAAAGGCCAAATTCCCTTAATCATCCATCACAAGGAGTAAAACCAAAGAATATGATTCTGATGTGCAGAACAAGATTGTTGAGCTTCACAAAATAGAAAGTGGGGGTGGGGGGTTCCTTCATACAGAGATTCTGTAAGGAATAGTATCTGATCTCTTGTCAGGTATTCTCCAAACTCATCAGGCATTATAAGAGAAAACTCAGAGCTGTTATCTTGAGGAAAGGATGTTGCAATAATTGGGGGCCAATAATTGTGGCCAACATGAACCAGAGAAAAATTAAAGATCAAAAGGATAAACGAAGCAGATTTATTTTCATAGCCACCTTTGCTCATATTTACCAAGGGTGCCAATATTAGTGGAGGGCACTGTAAATATTTTTTTAGTTGTGGAGTGCATCATTAATTCAATTAAAAAAATATTTTACAAATATTTTTATTTCATTTTTAATTTTGGGAGCAAAAGTATTAACATTTATTTATTTTTCAATTTGATTTTAAATATTTCATATTTAAAATTGTATTTTATAGAAACATTTGTATTCATGTACTGCACCATTAATTTAAATAAAAATAATTTTAAATATTTTGTGTTTTCATTTAAATCAATAAAATGTTTTGGGAGCAAATGTATTAATTTATTAACTTTTTTATTTAAATTTAATTTTAAATGCTTAATATTTTCAATTTTACTTTATAGAAATATTTTAGTCATGCACTTGCCCAATTAATTTCA
>NW_015625915.1:0-802 GCF_001515625.1 Sinocyclocheilus rhinocerous | reverse complement strand
TTTTTTCAAGGTTAACCTTTTCTGTAATGATAAAGAGAGACAGTCATTAGTATGAATGTGTGTCTGATCTATAACAAGCACTAGAAACATCAGCACTTACCTGAGTGAAGATCTGATACTGCAATGATAAAAAGAGACAGTCATTAGTGTGACTGGCTGTCTGCAGAATAACAAACACTAGAAACATCAGCACTACATTACCTGAGTGAAGATCTGTACCTGTAATGATAAAAAGACAGTCATTAGTGTGAATGTGTGTCTGATCTATAACAAACACTACAAACATCAGCACTAAATAACCTCAGTGAAGATCTGATACTGTAATGAGAATGAGAGACAGTCATTGTGCAGACATTTAATGGTCATTGCGATCTGAATTCAATGTACAGTAGTAGCCGTACGACACAAATAGCCTAGAATAGGCCTGTGTCATCGCATCTGTCTGAACAGGCCGACCACCGAAGGAGTTAAACAGTGCATTTTGATAAGCCATGTTCTGAATCAAGTGCGCACCATTGATTATTATTCAAGCAAAAATTTTATTTGAATATTTAATTTTGATAAGCCATTTTCTGAGTCAAGTGCGCACCATTGACTATTATTCAAGCAAAACATTTTATTTGAATATTTAATCTAAATGTTTCAGTTATTAGTAAGTAGTCTATTTGACTAACAAATTGTATTTTTAAGATATAGGCCTACTTTAAGAGAAATTTCAATAAAAAAAGGCTATTTGAGAATGTCAAAATTATACTGATCAGATTCAAGAACTACAATTACTCATTCCATATTAAAGTTCTTC
>NW_015625914.1:390-530 GCF_001515625.1 Sinocyclocheilus rhinocerous | reverse complement strand
TTGTTCCTATACTTCTATTTCTGTATATAGTACATTATTTAATTTATTTTATTTTATTTATTTTATTTTTTAAATATTAGTTTTATATTCCATCCCTACTGTGTTATTCCTATGTATGTCTGCACTATGTTTGTACTTTC
>NW_015625914.1:0-380 GCF_001515625.1 Sinocyclocheilus rhinocerous | reverse complement strand
TGTAACGATTCATCGATATGGATCGATACATCGATACGATGTCTGACGATACGATACGTTGCATCGATGCCACGCCTAAAATATCGATATCTGTATTATAAATAGGCACCTTTATTTTGGCACTGTCCACATTTTCACATGATGTCCATCTATGCATTACCGCCAACGCGTGCATTCTCGTTCAAACACACGTATCAGGACTCGATATAAGGACTGCCCGAAGGCACAAGGTGAGCATAAAAGACGCTTGGGATTGTTGGCGGAACAGTCGAGCGCTGTGTGAGAAGTTTTCTGCGCATACATCTGAAGCGCGCGCATGCACACAGACAGCCGCATCTACACCGCGCGAATACTAAATTGAGCTCTCTTCCGCTTTTTTT
>NW_015625913.1:0-1483 GCF_001515625.1 Sinocyclocheilus rhinocerous | reverse complement strand
AAAACAAAAGTGTTGCGTTTATAATTTTGTTCAGTGTATATGATCCATATGATATATCTTTAAATAAAACTGAAAGCTAAGGTTTAGAGTTGGCTGTATTGCAATCAGGTCTGTATTATGTTTCTACTCATATTTTATGGCTGTATTAATGTGTTTGGGATGTGTGTCTGTATCTGTCTCATAACAGCTCTTATACTCAACAGGTTTAATCGGTTGAATCTTCTGCTGCTGCTGCTGCTTTGCCTCGTCTATCATAGCGGTCAGTGCAATTTATGTTTATAAACTCTATTTATTCTTGTATTCAGTGTCAGCTAGAGCTATTCTAGTGAATCATTTCTCTGTTGTGTCACTCAGTGAAGACTTTTGTTGACATTTGTGCATTGATTGTGGACATTTTCACTGGTTTATCATACAGTTCATTCCAGTTCATTTATTATTAAACATTGTTCAGGAATTCATTACAACTGCACTTGTACATCTGCTACAACTATATATTATTATTTATTTTTTTATCTGTTTATTGAGATGTGACAATATATAACATGTTAATACAACAATATTGTAGTTACATCTTTTTACATATGAAAAACAGTAACAAACAAGAGAGAAAAAAACAAAAAAAACAAAGCCGTATCATTGGACAGTTTCTGTACAGAAGTCGATAAGCTTCTGACTTGATCAAGGGCCTGTATGACACCATAAAATGGGATTAATTCTCCAAGAGTTCTTGACCACCATATTTGTGCACAAGTGAGTCCATGCTCCAAGAGTTCTTGACCACCATGTTTGTGCACAAGTGAGTCCTGGAATGCAGCCATCTTCTTTGTTCGTGGTAGGAGCTGAATTATGTAGATGTGGAGAGCTTGGGGTGGAGTGTGTATTTTCTCTGATAGCCGGTACACGTGTCACAGTTGGAGATGGGGTATGCCACCCTGCTCCTACTGAAGGCGGGTGTGGCATTCAAACGTTCTTTCCAGCAAACAAGGCGTTTCTTGACATATTCATCAGCTCTAAGATGTTGTTTCTGGAGTCTACACTTTGTGCGATGTCCATGATGATTACAAGTACGGCAATCTTGATCATGTTGATGGATGACTGAAGTTCCCTTATGTGATTCTCTACGTTGTGTATTTAATTTATTTTTTGTCTTCCGTGACAGTTGGCTCAGCAGTGGGTCTAGTTGTCTTTTAGAGGTTGTGGCTTCATACGCAGGTGAGGAGGTCGGTGCGTATGGATCTCGGGACAGCCATCAAGTGGTATCTGCACAGAGTAAGAAAGAAAACAAAAGACGACAGAGCAGTATTTGTTGTAAAAGACTGCAAACACTAGGGTTGTATCCTTTGTTCGATCGGAGTCTGCTATTGTTGTTCCTTCTTTCCCTATTTCTTAATTCCTGTGACACTTAAAGAACAGTGAGGTAAGGATGGGCTAGTGGATAGGGAAGGCCTATGAGGGAGTCTTCACCGCAGGGTTGGCCCCCGAA
>NW_015625912.1:0-578 GCF_001515625.1 Sinocyclocheilus rhinocerous | reverse complement strand
TTTCAGCTCGGTAGGCCTCTGACTTTATAGGATCTTTAGCCAGACAAGTCTCAGTGCTGCGCAGATTCGGCATCACTGCTTGCTTTGTAGCATGCAATTTAGGCATGTCCTTAACTCTTAAGAGAGGCGTGGCATAGCATTGTTTCCCATTGACGTCGATTCGAGTTGTCTTTGCCTCTAACAGGTCGATAGCCTCTTGATCTTGTTTGGGGTGGCAAATACAGGTCGATAGCCTCTTGATCTTGTTTGGATCTGGTGGCAAATTTCTCACTCCTGTAGGGCAGTACATCAAGTTGCCAGAGTTTCTCGATGTGTCTGAACAGCTCATTGGAAGGGGAAAGGATCGATATGTTGAGACACTGCTGGGTCAAAAGTTGATGTTTTACAAGCTTAGCAGGCCCTTGGACTGTCCATCCTAGTCGTGTCTTCACCGCTGCTGGTCCACCAGGAGGTCCCAGGCATACAGGCTCAATCGGGGTAACTAAGTGGGGATAGTCGGAGCCGATTAGAAGGAGGGGCTGAACACTGTCAACGGAAGGGATTGGCAGTCCTCTGAGGTGACTGTATTTACGCTGTAA
>NW_015625911.1:0-486 GCF_001515625.1 Sinocyclocheilus rhinocerous | reverse complement strand
ATTTCGGTACAGCAGGAGGAAAAAATACTAAATATAATTTTTTTTAATTAAACAATTTTTACTGAACAAATTGCTCTCTCTTTAAATTCAATTAGAATTAAAATTTTCTTTAAATCTACCTCATAAAATAAAAAAAAATCTATAAAAATCTACCTCTGCTCTAAACTATAGGGCGCCTACATAAGGCAGGCCTACTATAAGGTTACAATTAACAACAGAGCCCAAACTTAAATTTAATTACTATTTATTTTTATTAACTATAATAATCAACACTCTAATTAAACCATTTTTATGCAAACATGTAAATTGCACTCAATGCAGTTTTTAAATTAACTTCTAAATTATACAATTTCTATTTGTTGTTGAAATATAATCATTTACACAGTGGCTGTCATAACTTGTTTCCCAAAAGATTTTTTTTAAAATATAGTCTACATTAAATAAATAAGACATCACTAACAGGTAAAGTAAAATATAATGAGTATA
>NW_015625910.1:426-522 GCF_001515625.1 Sinocyclocheilus rhinocerous | reverse complement strand
AATACACAGTAAAGCGCTATATAAATGCATCATTCATTCATTCATCCTCCCTGCATCGCTTTGGACTTTGCCAGTGCTACACCATGATGTTTTGGC
>NW_015625910.1:0-416 GCF_001515625.1 Sinocyclocheilus rhinocerous | reverse complement strand
AATCACTTTGGCCAGAACCCAAGCTACAAACCTCTACAGGCAGGCTCAAAGCTCGCCAATGTCATAGACCAGCTCACCCACCAAAGTAAGGAACTCTAAGAGTGGAGGTCTCAGCATAACTCTCTAGAATGAGAGGAGACCTGGCTACATTCAACGACAGAGGCAGTTAGTGAGGCTCAAGAAAGAGTCTACACATTAATACTGCCTAAGCGGAGCTCTGCAGAGTGGATGCTTCGGCAGAATGACTCTCTTAAATGAGAGGAAGCCTAACAACGCTCAACCCTGGGAGGGGAACTCTTAAGAGTGGAGGTCTCAGCATAACAACTCTCTAAAGCAAGAGGAGACAAAGCTACACTTAACGCCAGAGGCAATTAGTGAGGCTCAAAAAGAAAGAGCCTACAGACTCATATTACTGC
>NW_015625909.1:0-858 GCF_001515625.1 Sinocyclocheilus rhinocerous | reverse complement strand
GGTTTTAGAGTCACGGTTTCGGTACGGTTCGGTATGTGCTATGTTAATTTATTTAACATTTATAAATTAATTAATTTATGTTTCTAAATAAAAATAAAGAAAATAAGAACAAATAATCTAACTACAAGCAACAGCACAAATAAATGCAATAGAGCTAAGATACAAATAAAATAAACAGTGCTTTTCAGGTTTTTTAGGTAGGTCAGTTTTTAGAACAGTTTTTAGGTACATAAATTGAATAAAGTAATCAAATATAAAACTACATTGCATATTTGACTGTATAAATTAAAGATTATAAAACAGCATTGCATATTTGACTGTATAAATTAAAGATTAATCTTTATTAAAGTTACAGAAGTTATTCAATCAAGAGCAGTGAGTGATTTCCCTGTTGTTGCTGTTTAATTAACTTTAAGAAAGTGCTGTCACTTTAAGGAAACGCACTGATCCAGTGCACTGATACTGTTTGTTCAGCCGACGATGTCTGCTATGATACTCAACAAGACGGGCATTTTGACATAATTTTTGTGTGAATTTGTCCATTCAAGCACAATACTTCAAAGAGAGCTTAATATTTGCGCGCGTTCTGAGACGCGGGTTCGCGTGCTTCGGATGAGCGCGCACACAGATCTTCTCACTGCGCGCGCGAGTTCGGGTCTTCTGGCTCTTTAATATTTAAACTGGCAAGGCTTAAATGAGTTTAGTTTAAACACAGATAGCAACGTGTGCTGTTCAGGTCTCACCTGCGTTATCAACACGTGATGATGGCATAAATGATAGTTATTCCAGCATACAGCACTCGCATTGAACAAGGAGTGACTGGTTTGTCCACGTAGGCCTATTGTTTTTTTCTCTCTC
>NW_015625908.1:734-934 GCF_001515625.1 Sinocyclocheilus rhinocerous | reverse complement strand
GAAAGCGAGCATGTCTCCAAAAACCTTGTTGAGCTGCAGGTTTATACGTGGATTTTTTATTAATTTTTTTTATTAGATTTTTTACAGAAATTATGTTTTTATTATATTTTTGATTATTGAGCTGCAGGTTTAGGCTCACTTAAGTGACTGCATTTAATTAAGAAGAATTTAATTATTTATTCTAATTATTTAGCCTGACA
>NW_015625908.1:0-503 GCF_001515625.1 Sinocyclocheilus rhinocerous | reverse complement strand
ACTGCTGTCCTCTTCTGCTGCTCGACTGCTTCTTCTAACAAGTGCTTCCAAACAGGTAAATAAGTACTTTTACTGGCTTTGGCCACGCCTTACTATTTAGCAAACCGAAACTGGAAAGTCCCGCGATATGCACGAGAACAAACGTGACTTGAGCACGTACGGTAAAACACAGTAAGTGAAACAATGTTTTCCTAGCAACCACAACCGCGCTGAAATCTAATGAGAAAACAAGACAAAACACTTACAAACTGCTGTCCTCTTCTGCTGCTCAAATGCTTCTTCTAACAAGTGCTTCCAAACAGGTAAATACAGTATCTCACAGAAGTGAGTACACCCCTCATATTTTTGTAAATATTTTATTATATATTTTCATGTGACAACACTGAAGAAATGACACTTTGCTACAATGTAAAGTAGTGAGAACATAAATTAGGTTAAACTACTGCATGTCCGCCCACAGAAAATAAATAATTATAAAAAATTACCAACTGATTACCAGCACA
>NW_015625907.1:321-1517 GCF_001515625.1 Sinocyclocheilus rhinocerous | reverse complement strand
GCCAGAGATGTGCTGTGCTGTTATAAAGAAGTGGACATCACCAGGGGGAGTTCAGACACAAAATAATAAGCCACACAAATTTACTGAGCAGTGGCCCTTGTTGAAAGGTATAAACATTCTCTATCAAAACTGCTCTGGGAAGCAATTCTGGCCCAAAAACTGTTCATTAGGTTATGAGCATTGGGTAATGGGTTTCCATCTGTGCAAAAGCCTAAAATCAAAAGTTTAGACTGGGGTCGTGTAAAGCTCACTGACACTGAACTCAAGATCAGTGGAAATGCATTTTCTGTCTGATGAATTTGTCTGGTGAATGCCACTGAAGGACACTGCAAAAGTTTAAAGGGTGAAAAAAAAAATATTCTGGGGCTGCTTGTAGTTGTACATGACTTTGTGGATCTGACTTTGTGGCAGCCCTCTTCTGAGAGATGTCTTTTCTTGTTCTCATTGTGAGATGGTGTGGAGAAACTTCACAAGCATGCAGAGAGGCCAATTAAATGAGCTGGAATGGAGACTGTTAGCTTGTCTTCGCCAAACCAATCCACAGTTTTAATCTTATGATAATTTGATTCTGTTTTAATCATATGATTATTTGATTCTGTTTTAATATTTTTTTTGCCACTTTCCTAGTTTTCCTACTTTTCCACATATTTTGTGCAAAAGTTGTTGATCAAAAAAGGATGAATTCACCAAACAATTACATCACTTTGTACAATACAGCATGACCACATAGATCTATATAGATACACATTTGTTTATACACTTCCCAAGGCTGCAATTATTGAATCAAAAATACAGTAAAAACTGTACAATTGGGATTGGCATTTTTCAAGTATCTGTACTTTACTGGATTAGTTTTATTTTGTGTAACTTTTACTTTTACTTCACTACATTCCAAAGCATAATATCATACTTTTTACTTCACTACATTTCATAAAACATATCGTTACTTATAATACATCACGTGCTCCGACACGCAGAAGCGGTGTCTGATTCAAGAACGAACTGATTCTTTTGAACCTATTAAATCGGTTCGCAAATCCAAACGATTCATTCATTGAACCGATTGCAGTTGTTTCTCGAGTCGACAACTCACTGATTCAAATGAACCGTTTAGTGCGAGGCTCCAGTGAACTGAACTTACAAGTAAGAACCGGGAGATCTTGTGAGCGCGCGCGCGTCTGATGCTGTTAAAAGTA
>NW_015625907.1:0-268 GCF_001515625.1 Sinocyclocheilus rhinocerous | reverse complement strand
TAAAAGTAAGTTACTAATGTCGAATTTTAGGATTAATTATTGTAACTGAAAATCATATTTAGGTCAAAACTGTCAGTTGTTTGTGAACTAAATCTGCTGTAAAGGGTGATCTATTTAAGCCCACTGAAATGCTTGAATGCAGACACATCAACATCAGTGTCTCTATGTTTTAGGTAAAAAAAAAACCCCCGAAACATTAAAATAACAGATTAAATAAAATAATTCATGCACGTTCATATTCCCAGCTGCCGTAATGTTAACAGTTTTA
>NW_015625906.1:0-346 GCF_001515625.1 Sinocyclocheilus rhinocerous | reverse complement strand
ACTTTATATCTCGCAATTGACTATTTTCTCGCAATTCTGACTCAATATCTAGCAATTCTGACTTTATATCTCACAATTGACTATTTTCTTGCAATTCTGACACTATATCTCGCAATTCTGACTTTATATCTCGCAATTGACTATTTTCTTGCAATTCTGACTCTATATCTCGCAATTCTGACTTTATATCTCGCAATTCTAACTTTATATCTTGCAATATACTATTTTCTCGCAATTCTGACTTTGTATCTCGCAATTTTAACTTTATATCTCGCAATTCTGACTTTATATCTCGCAATTTACTATTTTCTCGCAATTCTAACTTTATATCTCGCAATTCTGACTT
>NW_015625905.1:0-461 GCF_001515625.1 Sinocyclocheilus rhinocerous | reverse complement strand
TCGAATCCGAATTTAAGACATTTTAAGACTTTTTAAGGCCTTTAGGAAAACATCATTTAAGACATTTTAAGGACCCGCGGACACCCTGTATTAACATTTCAAAACACATCCTCATGTTAGCAGACAGATTACACTTTCACATGTGACCAACAATTCCTCAACAAATATAAAATATCAATTAAATATTATCAAAATATTCACCTGACGGTGGTGACACAAACCGGATTTTTTTTAACAATAAAAACCACCGAATCATTCAATTACTGTATTAAACCAAACACAACAAACCGTGATATGTTATTGTTTATAAAGCTTTTATTCAAGATTCATATTTAAGTATTTTGATATATCATTGGAACACAAACTATCTATTTTCTCTCGTCTCAGAACAGTATGTCTGATGTGCATCTGCTATAGTATCAC
Organism: Sinocyclocheilus rhinocerous; assembly: GCF_001515625.1. Taxonomy (NCBI): domain Eukaryota; kingdom Metazoa; phylum Chordata; class Actinopteri; order Cypriniformes; family Cyprinidae; genus Sinocyclocheilus; species Sinocyclocheilus rhinocerous. The sequence goes on along the minus strand of NW_015625905.1, from coordinate 38 downwards.
GGTAACCTTTAAAATATAACTTTTAAAAACAGTTATAT
>NW_015625904.1:389-525 GCF_001515625.1 Sinocyclocheilus rhinocerous | reverse complement strand
ACGTTCGATGGCAACCAAATTCTCAACAAAAGAGCAGTTTTCTCTCTCTCTCGGGGCACGGAGGGCACGGAGAGTCGCGGACGGACCAACACCAGACCACACTCATCCTCCTCTCTCGCCAGCAGGCAGCAGCGGG
>NW_015625904.1:0-237 GCF_001515625.1 Sinocyclocheilus rhinocerous | reverse complement strand
CGTTCCACCTCGCTGCCCCACTGCGGGTACGGTGGTGGTTCCGCTGGTCCCGCTTACACGGTATCTGGGTGCCTGACTAGCACTACCCAGCCCGTCTTGCTGGCTTCTGTGGACCATCAGACTTGGCTATGCAATTCAGTTCGCTCGGCGTCCCCCTAAGTTCAGTGGCATCTGCTTAATGGCAGTGAAGGCGGCCGATGCTCCTGTCTTGAGTGCGGAGATCGCAGTCCTACTGGC
>NW_015625903.1:0-801 GCF_001515625.1 Sinocyclocheilus rhinocerous | reverse complement strand
GTAACTAGGCGGAGAGTAGATGAGCTAGAGGCTGATAATGAACGATTTTCGGAGTGATAATGAACGACTTTCAGAGTGATATCTACTAAAAATTACCATGCAAGTGAAACAATATGGAAAGAAGAAAAGGTTAGGATGCAGAATGAGATCACACGTCTTACAACTAACAATAGCATGCTTAGATCCTCTGTAGAAGCATTGTCCAACGATTTGGAGGAAGCAAAAGTTGCATGTCAGTTTATGATAAAGAATGGCACAACTAAGCAACACAGCAGTAAGACACTGTTAGGAGTCAAGCTGTGTAATCCAATTTCAGAAATGCTAGATTTGCAGGAAGATGAGAGTTGGGAAAGAGATTCTGAGTCATTCAGTTCTCAATATTCTGACTGCACAGCCAGATTCCCTATGGCACCAGTTCATGCTACTACAACTATGCGTGCTAGTGAAGGAGGAGAAGAACCAATGACCTCTACCATGGTCAGAGGGTTTAATCCAAATGAACTAGAAGCTGTGATCAACAACATTGGAAAATTTGATCCTGCCAAGCGAGATCCATTAGATTTCCTGAAAAAATTGGAAGAATATGCTGAGGTTTACAAATTTACAGATGGCGATGCATGTGTTTTGTTAAGAATGTGTCTGCCTGACACTTTGTCTGGAGCCTTAACTCAGAAAGTAAAGGACAGAACTGCAAATAAGTCAGAGAGGAAACAGGCATTGCGTGAAGTCTTAGGTGTGATGTCAGTTAACTGGGAAAAAATATATGAAATGCAAATGAGGAAAGGGGAGCATCCAGCTACA
>NW_015625902.1:312-491 GCF_001515625.1 Sinocyclocheilus rhinocerous | reverse complement strand
CGTAACTTTTATTCTCGCTGTAGTATTGTTGTTGCCCCCGCCGCCGCCATGTCGTGGAGATGCTGTGTTTTGTTGTGAAAGCGAAACGTACTTTATTTGGTCTTCCAAAAGAGGACAATATCCGCTTCGTCAGCCTAGAGCTGATCCGTGCTGGTCGCTGAGGAAATACATCAACTTCG
>NW_015625902.1:0-268 GCF_001515625.1 Sinocyclocheilus rhinocerous | reverse complement strand
ATCGCCGGATCGGCTTTCACTGTGGACGAAGCGGAGTCCAGCCCGGGGTTGTCACATGTGGTTGCCGCAAGCCCGCCGGTCGCTCCTTCGTCGACCCCGCCAGCCGCGCCGTTCTCAAGACGTTCTCTAGCCCGCAGTATGACGCTGTGTGACGCATTTTATGGAGGACTGTTTCCTGAACCTGCAGTTCTGCATAACCTACAATGGGTCTGTGCTCAAAGGTTGTTTCTATAAAGTGGGGCAGTTCCAACTTTGCAAAGACAGTCTG
>NW_015625901.1:821-961 GCF_001515625.1 Sinocyclocheilus rhinocerous | reverse complement strand
GCGTATTTTACCTCATCTAGTGTACTGATTTATTATAGGCTTTTAATTATATAAATCAACACCAAAGACTTATGCAATCTCTATGTCTACATTATGAAAACAGCTAAAACAAACGAAAAATATTATAACAGTGAAATTCC
>NW_015625901.1:0-638 GCF_001515625.1 Sinocyclocheilus rhinocerous | reverse complement strand
CTAAACTCCAGCTTGTTTGTTTGTCCGCAATGAGGAGCGAGCGCGTGCGCATGGTTGCCAGATTGCTTAAAATAAGCAAGACACACCGGGCAGAAAATGTATGAATTTAACAGCGAAGCTCTGATTCGGGGATTAGAACTCTTGATATCTGCCAACTGCACTCATGAAAGCTCGCGTAGTAGAGATGTGTAGAGCAGTCTGTAATAACATTTTGTCTCCTTTTTTGACGAAAATAAAAAGAGGTTTTTGGTAAAGTTTTTATCTTTTTGAATACATTTTAGTCTTGTCTTATTTCGTCAACGAAATTGCATGTTGATATAGTCTTAGTTATCGTTTATTGACCTTATTGTCGTCTCGTCTTCGTCTCGTCTTAGTCATGGGAAAAAAGCTCGTCAACTAACATTTTTCGTTATAGTCTTCGTTAACGACATTAACACTAGTATGCTGTCAGTAGTAATGTTTTCTCTGTCTCTTCTGAAGACTCTATCTGTCATAGAGGTTTATTCAGTGTGCAGGACAGTTCCTCTTCTAGGGAACTCATGCTGTGTCCTCTAGCTGCCACTTAGGGGAACACTGCCAGCAAGAAAAGTTTCTGAAGCATGTGTGAAAAAACGTCTCAGGTTACTTATGTAACCATG
>NW_015625900.1:0-558 GCF_001515625.1 Sinocyclocheilus rhinocerous | reverse complement strand
GTATTGTGATGCAACTGCAATTCCACCAAAGACGCTGTTTTTTTTTATTTTTTTTTATTTATTAAACAGAAGTTTTTAGAACGATGTTAAAAGCTCTGGTGGAGATCAGCATTATTTTAATATTATAAAATAAAATAAAACAGATTTTGAGAAGAAAAAAAAACTATTCATAGGGCCTTAAAAAGGTAAGTTTTGTTAAACTTTTAATAAATAGCTGTTAAATTGTGTAAGTTTCATGATTTCAATTAATTAGAGATGATTTTTGATTAATAAATAAAAATTTAAAATGTGAATAAAAAAAAAATATTTAACCATTAAAGCAGAGTCTAGAATAATTAAATATTTACATTTTAGAATAATTAAAACGGGGAGAAAAAAAAACGGAATCCAGAATTTTTTTACGGAAACATAGAATTTGGAAAAAAATAAAACGGAATTTTGTAAAAAATAAAACTGATTTCATAGGGCCCTAAATGAGTGTTTGATGGATTGGGCATCTCATCTCAGGCATCTCATTCAGCTGTACCTTTGACCTATATTACATTAAGGGAATTAATT
>NW_015625899.1:0-904 GCF_001515625.1 Sinocyclocheilus rhinocerous | reverse complement strand
GCCTTTTACTAAAGACTTCCGTGGAGAGGAATTTTTTGCGAGTGATCTGTATTTTTGGAGGCTCTGATCACAACAGAGCTACACTGGAACTATTTTTGGAGGCTCTGATCACAGCAGAGCTACACTGGAATGTCAAGAAAAGAGTGAATTTGTCCGACTGCCAACATGCGGATGGAGGATGCGCAACTGGTCACCTTCTGTATTTGCAGCTTTTGCGGTTCCTGCGTCACATTTATTTAACCAGCACGGAAAGACAGCGCTTTTTTTTACGTGATGGGATCCAAACCCTGGACTTGCTCTCTTTAGTGCCGGACCCAAACATAGATCGCATCAGCTCATATAGCCCTATCAGCGACTCATGTGCTTTGAGCGTTCTTATTGACCGTGCAAGCCGGTGTCATCCACCTGCGTTGGTGGTATAGTGGTGAGCATAGCTCCCTTCCAAGCAGTTGACCTGGGTTTGATTCCCGGCAAGTGCAGTTCCTTTAGTTTGGGCTGAAGTGAAAGCAGAACTCCTTCTGTAACCTCTGGCTGCACCAAAACCTTTTGGATGTGTCGTTTGGTGGCAGAAAAACAATATCTCTCCCCGTAGGGCATTCGAACACTAGTCTTCCACGTGACAAGCGGAGATACTGTCCACTGTACTAACGAGGAGTTGTGCATGTGTGAGTCTGCCCCCAGCCAACACCACTGCACCGACATCACTAAACAACGAGTTGCGTTTTCTTACACTGACCCAGTCCTTACACCATAAAATACCGGAAGGACCCTTAATCAGCTGAATTCGTTTAACTTTTGGAATGCTACACGTTACAGGGGTTTTATTTAGACTCTTTTATTTGTTTAATTGTTTTCTCCGACTTCTCAAATGGAGGCATGAGAAAGAGATTGCATTGCCTTCATT
>NW_015625898.1:0-1506 GCF_001515625.1 Sinocyclocheilus rhinocerous | reverse complement strand
TTACAGTCTGAAGATCTGAGTCCTTCTGCAGACTTCTACAGTCAGAATCGAAAGATTTCACAGAAAATCATGATAGACACAAACTCTGTTTTTTTTAGCTTCAGACTTCATAGTCAGAGGAGATCAAACATGTTTGATATTTTTGAGCTGATTTTAGAACACATTGTTTTATTTGTCAGGCGTCTCCTAGCAACACGACATATTTCAGTTTGTTGGGCTTGTAATGACTTGTAAGTCTAGTGTGTGATCCTCAATCATTTAGTGTGTGATAGCTTGTTTTAATCTGTAACAGTATGTGATGCCTAGTGTTTAAAAACCTGTTCAGATGAACTGAATTCCAGTCTTAACCCTTGTTAACTAGGTGTGCTGAACTTCTGGGCCTCTGTACAGTTTGTTATTGTGTCTGCGGGGCCCTCAAAGGAGATTGTTATGGGCTAATTAATGTATTTTGTGCAATATATTTAAAGCCAAGAAAATACATTAATGTCAAATTTGAAGAAAAACTGTATTTGTTATCAATATGAACATATAACACATTTGAATAACAATAATTTTAAAAATAAGCTTATAAAATAATATAATAATATAAACAGTAAAATAATATAAATAATCTTGTAAAATAAGCATTATTAAATCATTATTTATATAGTTTTGATCTCTTCGCTGTTTGCATTTGGCTAAAACATAGCCAACTTCAAGATTGGATTTGAATTTTCTTGTCCCTGAAATACATTTTGAAATCTATTTTGGTATATGAGGAGAAACTAAATATATATTCTATTTCTATTCAAAAATATACAGTGACATGCGAAAGTTTGGGAACCCCTTGCAGAATCTGTGAAAATGTGAATAATTTTAACAAAATAAGAGAGATACAAAATGCATGTTATTTTTTATTTAGTACTGTCCTGAGTAAGATATTTTACATAAAAGATGTTTACATTTAGTCCACAAGACAAAAAAATAGCTGAAATTATAAAAATAACCCCATTCAAAAGTTTGGGAACCCTTGGTTCTTAATACTGTGTGTGGTTACCTGGATGATCCACCACTGTTTTTTGTTTTGTGATGGTTGTTCATGAGTCCCTTGTTTGTTCTGAACAGATAAACTGAGCAATGTTCCTCAGAAAAATCCTCTGTGTCCTGCAGATTCTTCAGTTTTCCAGCATCACCGGGAGACAGCATCACAGTATGGTAGGAGCGTAACATTTCCGTCTCACGCTTGAGGCATTCGGCCAATCACAACGCACTGGATAGCTGGCCAATCACAGCACACCTCGCTTTTCAGACCGATGAGCTTTGTAAAAATCCACGCGTTTCAGAAAGGCGGGGCATAGAGAAGAAACAATAATGTACAGTATGTGGAAAATAATGTGTTTTTTGAACCACAAACCGCGTAAACACATTGCATTACACCAAATACACAAAATAATGGTTTTTTTAGCAACATCATATGACCCCTTTAATAGTTGTGTTTGAGTCCCTCAATTGTCCTCAGTGTGAAAA
>NW_015625897.1:0-534 GCF_001515625.1 Sinocyclocheilus rhinocerous | reverse complement strand
TGTTTCCAGTGAGGCGTATTCCTGCAAGTTTTAATACCGTCTTATGAAGTGTCGTACAACACACACTGTTCAAAATAAAACATTTTCATTCATACCAAGGTTACTTAAATATCATGACCATTCCCACAAGCCTAAACTTCGCATATCTGGCATACACAGCCTCAAGCCCAAACTTCGCATATCTGGCATACACAGAGTACCTTTAATAACTTTATCTATTAAAAGGGGTTAAAAAACATCGATTCAAATATCATAGGTTCCAATAACACATCAAACAGAAAGCATATTATTTGGGAGTATATTGCTCCGATACTTTAAATTATTTTAAATGATTGTCTTTTAAACTTGGTCTATGCATCGTCTGCATTTCAGTTAGGTTTCAGAAAGGCAGGAAGCAGATGTTCAATGGGTCATGTGGTGTCACGCTGTGGTTTGCTGAGTTTGATTGAATCATGTTATCACTGTTCTTTGGGTCCGTTGTTTTTGCAGGCCTGAGGGTATCAGTTAATTTACTCGTCCTTTTCCTGTTGGATA
>NW_015625896.1:0-499 GCF_001515625.1 Sinocyclocheilus rhinocerous | reverse complement strand
TTCCAGTAGCCAGTTCCAGTTTTGTGCAATGCATTCAAATACGTAGGCGTTTTTTTTTTCATTTTTGCATAGATTTGACAGTTCAGCTGTATCATTTGCGTAAATACGCATTTTTTTCATTTTTGCATAGATTTGACAGTTCAGCTGTATCATTTGTAATTATAAAATAATATAGAGACTATGCAGAGGCCATAACAAAAAAAAAAAAAAAGAAACGTTTTAATCAAATGTGCCACCACTAACTGATACTTGCCAATCAGGAATTAGCCTACATATAAATATAAACTGATGAGAAAATGCCACAAACCATTATGATGTCTACTATTCTAACGTGCTTTATGAAACTTACACCAACCATTCAGAAGTGTGCTTGACCTTGACACAGGCTTTTCACAACGCAATGTAATGTAAGTCTGCAATGTAATGTAAGTCTATGCTATATTAAACAAAGTTCGTACTTATTAACGTGTCTGCAGAAAGTCAAATGCTTTGACAAAAC
>NW_015625895.1:0-557 GCF_001515625.1 Sinocyclocheilus rhinocerous | reverse complement strand
CTTCGATTCTCGTGAGTGTGACGTCACCTGACAAAGACCGATTACCGTCCATGTTTTGATTTCAGCAAATCGGTTCAAGCGAACGCTGACAACGTGATTAATATTCATGAACCCAGCAGATAATAATAGTAGTAGTAGTGGTAGTAGTATCTTTTAATAATAATTACTATTACCTATGACCAACAATATCTTAAAGGTGCAATAGGAGATCTTGGAAAATGCTAACTTTAGCCTGATAGCACTGAAAGCGAACGTCCCACTCTCCCTGCAATCGCCGTCCAAAGCCACGCCCCCTGAACGCATTTATGCTCACAGACCAGAGACAACAATAGGCTACATCAGGTTATGCTCACAGCCCAGAGACAACAATAGGCTACATCAGGTTCCCAATTCCAGCCCATGTTCTGAAGTGAAGTAAACTTCAACGGATTTCCCCTGCTCAGGGAGTAGGGAGCAATGAACTCTGTGTAGGGATCATATCGAACTGGGTGCACAGAGGTATGCTAATACATATACGCTGACAGGCAGGTAGGAAAGCATATTAAAACGCTCGGACC
>NW_015625894.1:0-531 GCF_001515625.1 Sinocyclocheilus rhinocerous | reverse complement strand
TCGATTAGCAATAAATTAGGGTGACCATACGTCCTCTTTTCCCCGTACATTTGGACCTATTGGACCTACAAAAATGCATCCGGCCAGATTTTTAGATTTTCCCAAGTGGGTTACTTTTAAACTGTTGCCATGGGTTGATTTTCCCAAGTGGGTTAAAGGTTTGAAATTTTGCATAAATTACATTTGACTGAAATGCTTGTATTGAAAAATTTTGCATTCTATCTATGATAAAACTTTCATGGACTTCTACATTAACAGTCTCCACCGGAGCTGCTCCCATCAGTTTTGTGTTCTGCGAGTGACTCAAATGCTCTGCTCTCCACCCAAATATAAAAGCTGCTATCAGTTAATGAAGATTTGACGGCTGAACTTGCGGGCTCGATTGGACTCTTGTCGTGTCAGAAAGTGATAAGACTTTCAGTTTTATGGACGTCGCCATCTTTGATATTACGTTGGTCACTGTTGCTATGGTAACTGGTAAGGAAAACGGGCTTGACTCCCGTTGCACGTTCATACAGACAGTATTCGAGA
>NW_015625893.1:335-555 GCF_001515625.1 Sinocyclocheilus rhinocerous | reverse complement strand
ATGCGCGAAAATTACATACAATATTAGAATGTTTGCGGGAGCGGATGGGAGCATGCGTGTAATGGTCAGAAATTCAGCGTGAGCGGGATCAACAAGCCCCCCGCGCCATCACACAGCGGCGCAGTCAGTCAGTGAGCGCCGTAACAGATGACGTCAAATCTTGCGGGATTCCATAAATAAACTACACAGAACCCCACTATTCGGACAAATATACATAATG
>NW_015625893.1:0-164 GCF_001515625.1 Sinocyclocheilus rhinocerous | reverse complement strand
TATTTATTCAAAGGAGGCGTATGCGTGTATCTTTACAGAAGCAGCACAGAGAGCCGCTTCAGAAACGTGTGGCGCGGCTGGAATCAAGGTTATTTTCGTAAATGAAAACTAAGACTAATACGATTGATGAAAAAACAATTTCGTAAACTGAAATAAAATAAAAA
>NW_015625892.1:0-544 GCF_001515625.1 Sinocyclocheilus rhinocerous | reverse complement strand
TCGAAGGCCGATGACATCAACGGCAAAGGATAACGATTCTTTACCATGATGTCATTCAACCATCATAGTCAATGCATTGGCATAGTCAATGCAGGGGCGCAGCGAACCATCCCTCTTCTCCACAAAGAAGAACCCCACCCCAGCTGGAGTCACAAAGAAGAACCCCGCCCCAGCTGGAGAGGAAGAGGGACGGATAATGCCTGCTACCAGAGAATCGTGTATATACCTCTCCATGGTCTCTCTCTCCGGACCGGACAGAGAGTATAGGCGCCCCTTAGGTGGAGAAGTGCCAGGCAACAGGTCAATCGCACAGTCGTACGGGCGATGCGGAGGCAGAGATGAAGCTCGGGACTTACTGAAAACCGCTCTCAAGTCATGGTAAGCCTCCGGTACATCCGCCAGGCTCACCGGCTCCTCCTGCAACACAGAACAAGACAAGACTGGGGAAAATGCAGCACCTAAACACTGAGCTTAACAGAAAGGGCTCCAAGCCAAAATTGACCCGCGAGCCCAATCAATATGGGGGTTATGTTTAACCAACCAG
>NW_015625891.1:0-912 GCF_001515625.1 Sinocyclocheilus rhinocerous | reverse complement strand
AATACTCGGCTGTGGAGATCTGGATCAAGTTTCCATTGGGCGACTCGTACTGCACATTTTGCAGAAAAAGCTTGTGGTACGTGTAAAAATGCCCCCCTCCATAGGACAACGCGAGCTCGGCTATGATTGACAAATAATCATTGAGTTTGCGTCGCCTGTGGGGGATGGCTGAACTGATGATCTCGGTGAACCGACTAAATGCAATGGTGAACTCAGAATCGGTGAACCGACTAAATGCTTTGGTGAACTCAGAAAAAGAAAGTAGTCGTAATGAAAGAGGATTTGGGTTTTTTAAAGTGACTGAGAAATCCCCGCAGTCTGTTTGACGGTTTGAGTCGGAAGTGGGCAGGAGGGAAAGACGAGAAGAGAGATCGACGTCCGCACCTGCTAATATCTGCGCTCGGATGTTGTGAGCCACTTGGGGAGGTTCAGAGGCGACGGCGTTTGATGGGGCGGGCATTGGTGTAGCAGTGAAGAGTGAGTATTGTGATTTCGCTTGGAGGAGAGAGTTAAAGTGGACTGGGGGCGGGGCTGTGTTTGACAGCGAGTGTGGCCAAGCGCTTGCTTGGGCTGCGGGCCCCGAACTGAAGGTGGCGGGGGGCGGGGCTGTGTGTGACGGCCAGTGCGGCCAAGCGCTTGCTTGGGCTGCGGGCCCCGAACTGAAGGTGGCGGGCGGCGGGGCTGTGTTCGATGGCCAGTGCGGCCAAGCGCTTGCTTGGGCTGCGAGGTCTGAGCTGAAAGTGGCATGCGGCGGGGCTCAGCAGGGCTGTGATTGGCGGCGGAGGCGGCCAAGTGCTTGCTTGAGCTACGGGCCCCGGCGTTGTTGAAGTAGAAGCCGCGGTGCGAGGCTGAGCTGCGGCCGGTGTTGCATGCACCCTTGCGGCGGCGGGATCCGGGGCGCGGCCCAGGCTT
>NW_015625890.1:0-570 GCF_001515625.1 Sinocyclocheilus rhinocerous | reverse complement strand
AAGGGGACGTATCAGATATTAAACTGATAAGAACATTTTTTTTTTCTTTCGAAAATGATTTATTGTCACAATTCATTCATGCCACACATTTTTAAATGTTTTCTGTTGATTTAGAAATTTACATACAATGATATAAAACAAATGTGCAAAAATATGACATTTTTGTTAAAATCATAATGTAATGTGTTTTATAAAAGTCCATTTAATTTTTTTTATAATGTAATGTGTTTTATAAAAGTCCATTTCTGTAATTTTTTTTTTTAAAGCAGTGTGGTATTCAAGGAAAATAAAATAAATGAAATAAATAAATAAATAAGAGATATAAACAGACAAAAGGTAAAATACAATAAAAACATGGCCACTAAAAAGTCATCTGTTGTGCAGGATCAAGGGTGAGTCCATATCAACATTGTCCATTCACTCCAGGTCTCCAGAACAGGCCCCGACCTCCCTGCTTCAGGGGTCCAGCGGAGATCCCCTCTCCTCCGGCCTGCTGGCTCACTGTTCCCGTAGCCAGAGTGGTGAGGTTGCATCTACGGGCGGTCAGGGTCGGTGGCGGCCGGGACCTTT
>NW_015625889.1:0-484 GCF_001515625.1 Sinocyclocheilus rhinocerous | reverse complement strand
ATTAAAAGAATATGTGGACATCAAAACATGTAAACTCAGAGTGAGAGGTTGAGCTTTTATTTTGAAACCGCGATGTATTCTCCTGAGTTTGCGTAGATTTATAAATGATTTACCTTACAAATCTGATGAAATGCCGCACGTTGCGTTCCCAGATGAATGTTATAATAAACCCAAACTCACAACAACATGCAGAGATGGAGTTTGAGACGCTCCACACATGTAAATGATAACAGTTCCTGTGGAGCTACTGTGAACGGAGCCGCTGTGTGGCGCACGTACTTAACCGACACGCATGTAAATAATTAAAGCGCATATACTGTATTAGAACTGCATCGCATATAATTAATTAAATCATAGCGTTTGTGAATTCACAATTATGCTTAATTATGATTTTTAAATGGGTTTAATATCAGGGAAACAGTCTAATAATGTGTTTTATGATACAAGTTCCATTAAGTAAATCAGAGATTAAGGTTTTAATATG
>NW_015625888.1:1207-1341 GCF_001515625.1 Sinocyclocheilus rhinocerous | reverse complement strand
ACCAAGAGCTTGTAACACTCCAAAGAGAAAGGACAAATTTTAATCACATCATATGATCCCTTAATTTCACATTTAGACAATTTTTTTCATGTTTTAAATTATTTCAAATATCAGTATTCAACGTTTTATGTTAA
>NW_015625888.1:0-568 GCF_001515625.1 Sinocyclocheilus rhinocerous | reverse complement strand
TCAACTTTTGTCTCATCAGTCCACAGAATATTTGCCCAAAAGTCTTGGGGATAAACAAGATATTTTTTGGCAAATGTGAGACGAGCCTTTGTGTTATTCACAAACTCTCCAATGGATGCCGTTTTTACCCAGTCTCTTTCTTATTGTTGAATCATTAACACTGACCTTAATTGAGGCAAGTGAGGCCTGCAGTTCTTTAGATGTTGTTCTGAGTTTTTTTATGAACTCCTGGATGAGTCATCGTTGCGCTCTTGGAGTAATTTTGGTAGACCGGCCACTCCTGGGAATGTTCACCAGTTCCAAGTGTTCTCCATTTGTGGACAATGGCTCTGACCATGGTTCGCTGGAGTCCCAAAGCCTTAGAAATTGCTTTATAACCCTTTCCAGACTGATAAATTCACTATTTACTATTCTGTTTCTCATCTGTTCTTGAATATCTTTAGATCGTGGCATGATGTGTTGCTCTTTAAGCATGCTTCGCTTTGTCAGACAGGTTATATTTAAGTGATTTCTTGTTCAACAGGTCTGGCAGTAAACAGACCTGGGTGTGGCTAGTGAAATTTAACTC
>NW_015625887.1:910-1143 GCF_001515625.1 Sinocyclocheilus rhinocerous | reverse complement strand
CAATCAGGCCTGTATGGTAGAGTGGCCAGACGGAAGCCACTCCTCCGCAAAAGGCACCTGAAGGACTCCCAGACCATGAGAATCAAAATTCTCTGGTCTGATGAAACAAAGATTGAACTCTTTGGCAAGCGTCATGTCTGGAGGAAACCAGGCACCGCTCATCACCTGCCCAATACCATCCCTACATTGGAGCATGGTGGTGGCAGCATCATGCTGTGGGGATGTTTTTCAGC
>NW_015625887.1:0-825 GCF_001515625.1 Sinocyclocheilus rhinocerous | reverse complement strand
AGGGAAAGATGAATGCAGCAATGTACAGAGACATCCTTGATGAAAACCTGGACCTCAGACTGGGGCGACGGTTTATCTTCCAACAGGACAACGATGCTAAGCACACAGCCAAGATAACAAAGGAGTGGCTACAGGGCAGCTGAACTGTGAATGTCCTGGAGTGGCCCAGACTTGAACCCAACTGAACATCTCTGGAGAGGTTTCACTAGCTTGCTCCCTTGATGCCCGCCCTCAGTGCTCTCTAAATGCCAACAGCTTGCGTGCTCAACACAACCCAGCGTTACAATATGCCATAATTCCAGACAATCAGAGACGAGGTTGCTAAATTCTGATTGGCTGCCTTGACAACCAATCACAACATTACTTGCATTACCTTGACAGCAGAAGAGGAAAAATACGGTGCATGCATAATTATTATGCAAGTTCATATTCCGATCATATTTTTTTCCAAGCACATTTTACCAATTCCAAATGACATCAATCTTAATAACTACTATTAATCTTGTATTTAATCATTTATAATTGATATAATTTATTCATGAAGGCTGGAAGTGAAAAATGTCTTATATTCAGGTGTGCATAATTATTAAGCAGATTTTATTTTACAGATAAAAAAGAGATTTATCTCAGACTGAAAGTCAAAAATTATTAAATGCCCATGAGAAATATTAAAAACTAATAAAATACTAGAAATTGCAAAGTTAATGCATAACCATTGGACAGCAAAACGCTCAGTGGGTCAGTAGGGTCAGTCAAAAACATGTGGAGAAGGAAAGATGGATGTTAACTGCAAAAGAATTAGGAATTAAGGTGAAGAATTAGGTG
>NW_015625886.1:330-1003 GCF_001515625.1 Sinocyclocheilus rhinocerous | reverse complement strand
CAGGTGCTATTTTACTTCCTTTATTTGTTCCGAGTGCTAAAAGTTATGGAGCTCTAGAAGGAATTCCTGATTTCCAATAATTTTTTTTATCTATATACCAAATAATAGCACATTTCCCTTTAAACTTGCCTACATCTTGTGTTCCTTTTGGTTTATGGAAACACTCATATTCTTTTTTATAATCTATGCTATACCATTTCGGAATCTCTACTTTCTGTTTTTCAATTTTTATATTTTGGCTGACTACCATTTCGGAATCTCTATTTTCTGTTTTTCAATTTTTATATTTTGACTTACATCTGAATACTGACACCATGATCCCCAGAGTGGTCTATAAAAATAATCTGTTAATTTAGGATTTCCCAAAAATCCTAGACATTCAGCAATACAATATGGTCTGGTAAAATCTGTTAAATGACAAAAGTTTATCCCAAATTCGGCACATTTTTGGTAATCATATGGATTTGGTATGGCTATCACTTTGTTTAACGGAGATTTGGAGCACAGCAAGCAATTTTCTTTTCCTGTTCCTCTAGCAGTAAAGGCTGCCCATCTATACCACTCATTATTTTGGGCTGTTTCTCATAATGCGTCATTTTGACTAATGTCTTCATCACCTTGAATATCATAATCTGTATCGCTACGATATTTGATTATCATTGGTCCTGTTGCA
>NW_015625886.1:0-235 GCF_001515625.1 Sinocyclocheilus rhinocerous | reverse complement strand
GCTTTCTATTGGTTGAGTTTGGATTTGAAGCATTAGGTGCATTAGGCATAGGATGGTCTTCAGATATGTTATCAGACTTATTCTCTTTCCTCTACTGTTCGATCCTCCTTGTGGATCTTTTTTTGTGTTCTCGTCAGTTTGCACTTCATCTTGTGTCTCTGGTTTCTCCTTGTTTCTTTCTCCTGCATTATCTGCTTGTCTGTTTTCTTTCCTTTCCGTCTTTTCCGTGGGAACT
>NW_015625885.1:0-1219 GCF_001515625.1 Sinocyclocheilus rhinocerous | reverse complement strand
CTGTGGTGATTGTCATGTCACTTTACTGTATCATTTTTTAATAATAATTGCTTACCAAAATCCTGGCCGATGCTATTTATGTTGCTAAAAAGACAATTAAAAAATTTATAAAAAGGTAAAATCAAATTGTTTTCTGCAAACTCTACAAGATTCTTGTTCTTCACCTCCCCAGGTACCACTGTGGTGATTGTCTTTCAACTTTACTGTATCATTTTTTAATAATTGCTTACCAAATCCTGACCAATGCTATTAATGTTGCTATATGGACAAATTTTTAAAAATCATAAAAAAAGGAAATCAAATTATTTTCTGCAAACTCCACCAGATTCTTGTTCTACATCTCCCCAAGTTCCACTGTGGTGATTGTCATCTTACTTTACTGTATCATTCTTAAATAACCGCATGCCAAAATCATGACCAATACTATTTACCTCGCTATATCGACATACAAAACTAACCTGTAGACTCTTATATACTTTTGGCTGGCTTTGGGATAACCATGAGGATGTGATATTGACTGTGTATTTGACATTATGTTTTGCTTAGTGAAGGTTTTGGTAATTCTCATTCTGCCTTGTGTGTGCGGTTTCTCTGTCTTGACACACAACATGAACATGTCATAACTTACAGCTGAATGTTTACAAATATTTACATGTTAATTTGAATAAACATTTATGTAGCCTATTCCAATATAATATTGTATCTGGTCTTCCAGATACAACTTTCAGTGTTGTGATGTACTATAAGATGTCCATATAACTGTACTTTTACATTATCACTAATCTTATGTTATTGTCACAATCCAGCAAGATCACCACTGTCACAAAGGTATTACTGTTAGTAGTGGTTGTAGTACTTATTTGTATATTGTGTCTTCATTATGGTGACTGGTAGAATTTCTCAACAATTCAACAAGTCAATCCAGTATTCCATTCAAAAGGTTCTATGGCATCATTCTCATTTTTGAAAGATTTTCTTTATATTTTTCAGTGCGAATGTATTGAATATTTACCCATTGTGACATTTTTTATGAAAATTTATTGTACAAATTAAGTTTTAAAACATGAACGTGGACCTGAACGTGACAGGATTGTTAAAGCTGCACAAGCAAGGCTTCTCGCAACGCGTTATAGGACAAAAAAGTCAAGTGGAAATATATATACAAGAGCATATAGAAGTACCAGTAAATATATATATATATATATATATATATATATAT
>NW_015625884.1:286-596 GCF_001515625.1 Sinocyclocheilus rhinocerous | reverse complement strand
TTACGTATGCAACCATGGTTCCCTGAGTAGGGAACAAGACACTGCATCCTCTAGTTTCCCTGCTATGCTTCGGATGCAAGCTTCAGACGAAGAAGCAGATGATGTGTTCTCCCGGTGCCCTTTTATACTGTGATCGCGCAGGGTAATGACGTCATAGGCTGTCGCCGGCCAATGTTATTGTCGTTTTTAGATATATACTTCAGACACCGATCAAACTGAAGGTGTCCCCCATAGCGACCCCTAGAGGACGCAGTGTCTCGTTCCCTACTCAGGGAACCATGGTTACATACGTAACCTGAGATGTTCCCTT
>NW_015625884.1:0-276 GCF_001515625.1 Sinocyclocheilus rhinocerous | reverse complement strand
ACATACGTAAGCTGAGACGTTTTATCAGAAAGACTAGACATGCTGTGCCACCAGCTAGACGAACACCAAACTGGAACAAACCAGCTTACACGCACTCTTAAAAATAAAAGTTCTTTATTGGCATTGATGGTTCCATGAAGAACCTTTAACATCCATGGAACCTTTCCATTGCACAACATTCTTGAAAATAATAATAATAATAATTTCACAGTGATGCCACTGAATCAGGGTTGCCAGGTCTGCGAAACAAAACTAGCCCAAATGCTAAAACCACGG
>NW_015625883.1:0-503 GCF_001515625.1 Sinocyclocheilus rhinocerous | reverse complement strand
ATATCGCATAATCTTATTAACTGTTTATCTCCTGAACTGCATTTTTCTTTACCACGCTATTCAGCGCCAATCCCGCCATGCTGTCAATTTCACTGGTTAAGGTTAGGGTCAGGTGTGGGGTAGGTTTAGGGGTTAGCATTTTTTGTAGCATAATGTATGAAATCAACACTAATTGACACAACCAATAAAATCTTTAGAATCAGCCGTGGGGCGGAGTTTGCACTGAAGTGGATTGGGGGGAAAAAATTCCATGCGTGTCATGTGCCTGACTGTCAATGGGAGGAAGCCACGCCCTATTTTGGAGCTCGCACCCCGTTTTGGAGTTCCCGCCCCCATTTGGAGATCGCCGGGCTGCATTTATACCCTTCTCTTCTAGACGGGCTGTCAGTCAGTGCAGTTACAGTGTTGCGCCACAAGGTGGTGGAAAGGGAATGTCATTCAACTACACATTCAAAAATGCTGATTCATTCTATCAAAGAGACGTAATGAAACACGCTGTTGAA
>NW_015625882.1:0-525 GCF_001515625.1 Sinocyclocheilus rhinocerous | reverse complement strand
TCCTGATCACAGCTGTGTGTCTCTGAAGAGTGACGCATCCATGCCTCTTCCTCCTCTATTCAGTGCTGATCCAGTGACCTCTGACCCCAGGTGAGGTATAATCCAGTGTTAAGGTCAGTTGATGCTGCACTGATAAACACTGACCAGCGTGAACAATCACTGGATCACAATCATTTCTCTCTCAGACGCTCCACGAGTCGACAAGTGCTGCTTCAACATGTTCAATCAGAGAAAACACAGACTGAGAACAGCAGCAGATTCAGACAGGAGTCACACACTGATCCACAAACCAGACCAAGAGTTTCTGCTGTTGTTTAGTGAATAGACCAGTGTTTCCCAACCTTTTTTTAGTCGCGGCACCCTTTGGAAATTTTAACAAAGTTGTGGCACCCTACAAAATTAATTTTGTCACAATATTTGAATTTCTAACTTCAATATGATAATTTGAAAAGTGTAGATATTCGGTACAGCAGGGAAGAATGCAGAATATAATGTCATACAGATATTTTTAATATTATTTAAAAA
>NW_015625881.1:0-545 GCF_001515625.1 Sinocyclocheilus rhinocerous | reverse complement strand
TACTATAACGTGAGTATTTGTAATTCGTTACTTCACACCCCTGCTGGATCCCTGCATAGATCTGCTGGCGATGCCATCTGGACGGGACACTCTCTTGTGCTGCAGAAGAGATTTCATTGATAATTATAAAATAAAAGTCAAAATTTTGAAATACAAAGTCATAATTATGAGATAAAAAGTCATAATTAAGAGATTAAAAAGTCTAAATTATGAAATAACATCATAATCATTACAAAAAAAATCAATTATGAGAAAAAAGTCATAATTATGAGATAAAAAGTCAAAAATATGAGATAAAAAGTCTAAATTTTGAAATACAAAGTCATAATTATGAGATAAAAAGTCAAAAATATGAGATAAAAAGTCTAAATTTTGAAATACAAAGTCATAATTATGAGATAAAAAGTCATAATTATGAGATAAAAAGTCAAAAATATGAGATAAAAAGTCTGAATTTTGAAATACAAAGTCATAATTATGAGATAAAAAGTCATAATTAAGAGATAAAAAGTCAAAAATATGAGATAAAAAGTCTAAATTTTGAA
>NW_015625880.1:0-762 GCF_001515625.1 Sinocyclocheilus rhinocerous | reverse complement strand
TATATTGTGTATCACTTTGTGTGCATATAGATACTTCATACACTCATGCCGAAAGTATTTTAACTCTGAGCTGCTGTCAAAGCACTTTCATAGTGTGCAGATAGCAAAATAAGCCATTTTCATGGACAGTTACCCCAGCTGTCTCTACAACAAGCCCGGTCCTCAAGTTTTACATCAAGTATCACCATCATTACACTAACATTCTTTCATGCAGCTCAATTTTACCCAGGAAGATTTGTATGTAGGGATTTATAAGTACCGTACAAAGACATGAGGAGCCTTATTTGATCCGAGTCAATAGTCAAATGTGAAGGATTCTGCAAAAGAAACAATACTCTTCAGTTTTCTTTTGTGGGCACAAGTGCTTATACTAGGAGATAAGTGGACTCTTTGACTGAATCTGTCTTGCAAAGAAATGCAAAGAAAGAAGGCGTAACTTTGATTCTCGCTATAGTATTGTTGCCGCCACCATGTCGTGGAGATGCTGTGTGTTCTGTTGTGAAAGTGAAACTACTTTGTTTGGCCTTCCAAAAGAGGACACAACTAGAAATCAGTGGTTAAGTTGTATTTACAACACTGTTCCAGAACAGTTCAAATAAAATATTCAGATGTGTGCAGTGCATTTTATGGAGGACGAGGACTGTTTCCTGATCCTGTGAGAGTAGCCTACAATGCCGGTGTTCTGACAAATAATGCTGACTCACTGCCTTTAAGTATGCTTTCATATTTAAAGGATTTGCCACCGATGATTCAAACGCGAGT
>NW_015625879.1:0-446 GCF_001515625.1 Sinocyclocheilus rhinocerous | reverse complement strand
AGTCCCTACCAGCCGTTTTTGTAGGCATTAAACTGACAGAATTTTGAAAAATGATATCTCCGTTTGCATTGAACTTTCAGCTTAGTAACTTTGCAGATATTGTTTATGCTCAAACAGCAACATTACACACTAACTAACGTTAAAAAAGTGAAATCACAATCAACCACCCCTTTAATAAAATATGTGTTATAGATTAGGCTACTAGTATCAAGACAAGTGATTATAATGGGAAATATACTTAATTACAAGAATTAAAGTGTGACAAACTGATAAATATTCGATATGTTGATTTACCTGCTGGCTTGCTGGAGCTTTGAATTCATGTTTGCAATGTTGAACTGCCTTTAGCAGCTTCCCTTTGCTCTTTCTCTCTCCTTCTCTGTTTTTGCGAAGGCAATATCTTTCTACAAAGTGTGCCAACAACAGCAAATTTTGTGTTATTTATA
>NW_015625878.1:0-978 GCF_001515625.1 Sinocyclocheilus rhinocerous | reverse complement strand
ATAATTAGACTTCCGGCATTGACCCAGCGATCTTGCATATCCTTCAGGGATCAATATGAAGTCTGATAAATTTCGAACAGTGACAGGTCATAAATTATGTCCTGAGATGCATTTTTAACTCTCATATCTGGCGGTATCTGTTGACCACATGTGGGCATCCGGCCACATTCCATCACAGGGTGTGTATGGTCTCTCCCCCTCTCTCTCTACGGAAGTGTTTCCCAACGTGCCGTCTGTTCTGGAAGGGCTGTGGTCTAATCCAGTGTTTCCCAACCGGGGTGCCGTCTGTCGAGAGCACGGGTGCCGTGTAAAAAATCATTTTTTAATATTTTTTAATTGCTAAAATGTTCAAAAAAGCATCTATTATATAATATCCATTTCTGATGTCGCCAATAATTAGAGATGCACCGAAATTTTGGCTGTCGAAAATTAGTTCACCGCTCAGGTTACACTTTCACGTAGTGTGATGCTCTGCGTATTATCCCGCTCTATGCGTGTGTGCTCTGCTCAGTCGCTCCACTCATATTCCGTTCATGCGAATTGGAACAGCAAAGTCAGGAAACATCGATGTAGTACAGTACTGTTACTGTCTACAATAGCCCTACTGTGTATCTATGTAGTACAGTATTGTTTCTGTCTGCAATAGCCCTACTGTGTTGTAACATGGTGTGGTATATGTGCAACTCTGGTAACGCTGCCCTCTCATTCATTGATCTTCTAACCGCTATGTTATGCTCACGTGTTCTGATAATAATAGCTTTCTAGGACTAAACATTATTTGGATAATTGGTAAAAAAAATTTTTTTAAAATATCTTAGCCCTACTGTTAGACCTACCTGTAAAACTAAAAAGCAATTATTTAATTTGAAGGCCTGTCGTTATTTTTTATTTTTGTTATCATTATTAATTTCTTTATTTGTTATTGTTTTATTGCTGACTGCTTGCTTGTCATTTTTTATTCAATTCAAAGTTTGAAAT
>NW_015625877.1:529-696 GCF_001515625.1 Sinocyclocheilus rhinocerous | reverse complement strand
TACAATTCAAAAGACAATATACAAGAACAGTAATGGTATACACAACGTCCTGAGGAGATATGTGTTCATTCACAGAAAGTTTTTCTATGAATTAATTGGAGAAGAATTCATTTTTATGGGCATTGTGTGTCTTTCCTAAGGGTAAATTAATTGTGAGTTTCTCTGCC
>NW_015625877.1:0-495 GCF_001515625.1 Sinocyclocheilus rhinocerous | reverse complement strand
CTCTGCCCGCATTCCTTTGGGCAATAAAACCAGTGATATCAACATTGGTTGCCATGGAACCAGAGGCCTGTTCTGCCTTTCTGAGGTGTTAGATGCATTTCGGGGGAAGGGTCCATAGACCCTCGTAGTTGGTTTGTTGACTGAGGGGTGTTACAGAGTATTTGTTAAATATAACTAAAAAAATTGTGTGTCTGATTGGTCCAGACGCTACAGTATGTTATATGTCCACTTCCATTTAAGGATAGGAGAACACAAATATATATTACAAAAATATATTACATCCTAAACATGAAGACTTTTGAACAGTAGTTATGTTTCTATTACTTGCATGTTCTCAGTGAGATTAATATTGTGAAATATCGCAATGAAGATCTAAATTAAAGCAATGACATGGGAGGCTATGCATTGCAGTGATTTACCATGGTTAAGCAGCGCAAAGTCACAACATCAACAAGGAATATATATCCAAATAACAATAAAATAAATAAATAAATA
>NW_015625876.1:0-1692 GCF_001515625.1 Sinocyclocheilus rhinocerous | reverse complement strand
GCTCGACTTCCAGAGTGCTGTACCTCTTGCCTGCCCTGTGTTGCTTTTATAGTTGTCCGAGATTGATACTGTGTAAAACTTACTCAAGTTACAGCTAATTGTAGCCTTCCTAATAAGTAATTGGCGTTGTTGTTGCGCTACGTGTTTTCTCCGTGTTGGAAGCCGTAGGGAGGTGGGTGCTATTTTGTTTCTGTGAATCTTTTTCTCTTGTTTTTGCTTAGTTCGGGAGTTAGTGTACATTTCTGTTGTTAATTTTCTTTTGTTTTGTCAGTTTAGACAGTTTTACTCCTTAACTTGTTAGAGGGTCCTTTTGTTTGTTGTTTTGGCCTTTCCCCCTCCTGAAGACTATTTTGCTTTGTCATTTGGAAATCTTGTAAATAAAATACTTAATTTTTGGAACTTAACGTGTCTGTTGTGCTGGGCAGGGGACTGGTACTCACTCACCCCAACCAAATTTATGTTTACTTTTCCCTGTTACCCCCTTGGTGTTTGTTAAAATGAGTCATGTACTGATGACTCAGTTGGATACAATTTGCGAACTAGCTTGAAAGTTTCATTGCAAAGAAGAGTTTTACATCCTTGTAACCATAACAATAGTGTCAGCTTGTCAGTACTAAAAAAAATTTTTCCCTCCTTCTTGGTAAGAAATAGACACGGTGGTGAATTTTGATTCACATAGTGTTCTGTTTAAATGTCTTCCGTCTTTTCGGGTTAGTTGACAGGTGAATAATAAGATGTTTAGAAATCATTGTGAGAGCTGAAAAGGATTATGAGATGCAAACAGGCTAAGTCACATTCCTTCCTATTGATGATTGCAATTTCAGGTGATGTCTTTCATGGCAGGTTTTATCAAACAAGTGTTTTTTGGAGGTTTTAGAGTAATATTTCTCACTTTCTAGTCAAAGTATCTTATACATTGGGAGACCAATTCATTTACTGAATGGCTTGAGGATCAGTGTTACTGACTCAGGATGCAAAATACTTGATTCTGATCTAAAAACAGTTTGCACATAAACTCAACTAAATAATATTAGCAAGGGCATTTGTTAGGTTTTTCATTTAATATACGTAATTTGTACATTGCATAAATTTTCTTATCAAAGTAATGTACTAATGTACTTGAAATGTACTAGTTATTTAAACAGTTTATGGACAGTGAATCATGTACGTGTTATGAATGAAATGTATTAGTAAGTTAATTAAAGAAATATTCTTGGTATTTAGTTACATAAAATATTTGCTGCTTGTCTGGCAATCAGTGCCAACAATTCATTCCTTTGTTGGCTGCTGACAACTTTCACTTTAGTTCTCACGACTCACTCTTATTTACTTGGCATTACTGTATAATTGTGTGTCAGTGGTTTGTTACATTAGCCGTCAGTTTTGGGGAAAGTTACTTTTAAAACTAATGCATTAGAATATTGCATTACTACCTAAAAAGTAACTAATTACATTACTGAGTTACTTTCCATGTAAAAGTAACGTGTTATGTTACTGTTGCATAATTTTTTAAAACTGGGCTTGGCATGCTTATTAGTCATTGATTTAACACTAGGGTTTTTGCTGTGTATTATGTGAGTGTCATATTAGGTTGTTTAATTTAGACTTAACATTTATATTTTATAGTTTTGTTGCTGCCGCGTGTTTTCCGTTGGAAGCTCTGTCAAGTTAATTCTTTATCGTCTATTTTTT
>NW_015625875.1:339-528 GCF_001515625.1 Sinocyclocheilus rhinocerous | reverse complement strand
GCACAAGAGACGCTGTTCCTCAGGCTGAAATGTGTGCGCGCAGCATGCTCCAAAACGGACAAATAAATTACACTTCGAGCTTCGGGCGCATGTCCAGACGATCAAATAGACACAAAAGTGTCAAAATGGCAGGCTTGGAGAGTATTTACTTAAACACAGTTTATGTCTTAAGTGGAGGAGAACAGTTGG
>NW_015625875.1:0-157 GCF_001515625.1 Sinocyclocheilus rhinocerous | reverse complement strand
GTGTTCATTTACATTTGATTACTTTTAGATTTCTTTTGTAGGCTATTACTTACCTGAACAGTAATGTTAGTAGAACTTAATGGAAGAATTAAAGCACTGTTTATTTCATTTGATTTGTATATTTGTTTTATTGTATTTGTCAGTTTGTTTTACTTTT
>NW_015625874.1:0-604 GCF_001515625.1 Sinocyclocheilus rhinocerous | reverse complement strand
AAATCATAAGCTGAATTACTTGGTGATGACTGGGCAGTTCCAGTTGTAGGGTGAAATTTATACAACTGACACTGAGCAGCTGCCCAGAAATGCACCGTCAGCTGAAAGCTATTGCAGCTTGTACAATGTTTTATTTTTGTCATTTTTGGTGGGGAGAAGTAAAAGAAAATGGATAGACTGATGTGAAGAGAAAATATAAACATGGAAACAGGGATAGTCTCTAAACGAATTGGATAGGAGAAAACAACCATTAAAAATTGGTGGAGGCTGGATGAATTTTGTAAGGCTTTACTGTGACGTCTCAGTTGTGTGTGTGCTGCATACACTATTGTTCCAATGTTAGGGGTCAGTAAGATTTTATAACACATTTAAAACAGTAATATAGTGAAATATTATTACAATCTAAAATATCTGTTTTCTACTTGAATATATTTTAAAATGTAATGTATTTCTGTGATGCAGAACTGAATTTTCAGCATCATTACTCCAGTCTTCAGTGTCACGTGATCCTTCAGAAATCCTTCTAATATGCTGACTGCAGCTCAAGAAACATTTCATAGTATTATCCGTGTTGAAAACTGTTGTGCAGATTAATATGTTTGTG
>NW_015625873.1:421-537 GCF_001515625.1 Sinocyclocheilus rhinocerous | reverse complement strand
TGATTCAGCATAGAATTTATAACGCATAAACTTTTAGGCTACAACCAGCCAATATATGTTTATACAACAGTTCGTTCTGGTTCTCAAATCTGATTGGTTGAGAACCGTGAGATATT
>NW_015625873.1:0-166 GCF_001515625.1 Sinocyclocheilus rhinocerous | reverse complement strand
CTCACTAATAACCTAACTGAAGCAGCACATGCCCTTGATACGAATTCTAAAAGTGACGCATGTTTAACTGTCAACTTGAGCTTTGAATCTGTGGCGGAAGTTAGTAGTTCCGCACAAAAGGGGGTTTTATTCCGTTGTTTCTTGTTTAATTACACACATGTTCCGT
>NW_015625872.1:618-932 GCF_001515625.1 Sinocyclocheilus rhinocerous | reverse complement strand
GAGTAAAATAAAGCCTGTGGTAAACATAACTTGATAATACTTCTATGTTTTGTTCCACAACGTAAATTACACACATCCATAACCAAAACAAAAATTTTGAAGCAGTTATGTTAATTTTTTAAAACGTATGTTTTTAATAAGTAACTAGATAAGAAAGTTTGGGCTGTGAGTGTTATTTACCATTATAAAACCCCATAGGAAAATCTCGAAAGGAAC
The DNA here is from genome assembly GCF_001515625.1 of Sinocyclocheilus rhinocerous. Classification (NCBI taxonomy): domain Eukaryota; kingdom Metazoa; phylum Chordata; class Actinopteri; order Cypriniformes; family Cyprinidae; genus Sinocyclocheilus; species Sinocyclocheilus rhinocerous. Next base: position 716 of record NW_015625872.1, on the reverse strand, counting down.
CCGCGGTGAATTACTCTTCCGGGTTCTGACGTCATAGTTCCCCCACTCTATTATAATCAGTGATGCTGTCTACACTGGATGCGGCGCGACACGACAAA
>NW_015625872.1:0-608 GCF_001515625.1 Sinocyclocheilus rhinocerous | reverse complement strand
GTTTGAGATGCGCCTCGCCTGAAATGTAGGCGAGAGTAGGCGGCTGCAGTGAGGGGAGGAGTGAAATAAGCTCAGTCAAGATGGACAGTTCTGCCCTCTCGAAGTGAACAGATACCTATGAGATTACTTATTTTGTTACTGTCCTCTGGCACTGTTTCATTACATTAATGTTGTTCATCTTTTTCTATTTTTCCTTTACATTTGAATGTTTCTCGTTGTATTGTTCTGATGTACGGCATAATAATAATAATAAAGATACCTACGAGATCAAAGACAGATATCGCGTAATTCACACTCACGTGCTGTGCTGCTGATTAACATATGATTTCAGTTCTGTTGCCTTTATATTGCTAATAAACGTGATATAATTTCAGTTCTGTTGCTTTTATATGAAAATAAATATGATGAACAAGACACTCAAAGTGCTTGCTATTTAATTCCATACGAAAGGCATATTTATCATCCATTTTTACTTTAATACAAACATGTATTTTAGATTTTTATAGAAATATGACAACAATCACATTATCTCACACAGAGATCGCACTGTCATAGTATTTGGTAACATTCATGCATAATTTAAATACATAATCATATGAAATCAGATA
>NW_015625871.1:0-811 GCF_001515625.1 Sinocyclocheilus rhinocerous | reverse complement strand
GTGCTACGTAGACCGGACACAAAGCTTCAGGACCTCAGACCTGCTACCACTCAGACCAGCTCTTTGTCTGTTACGGAGGCCGGCAGAAGGGGAATGCCGTCTCTAAGCAGAGGATGGCCCACTGGATTGTGGATGCCATCACCCTGGCTTATCAGGCACAGGGTGTGCCCTGCCCATTCAGGCTGCGAGCTCACTCAACTAGAAGTGTTGCATCCTCCTGGGCGTTGGCTCGTGGCGCCTCGCTGACAGATATTTGTAGGGCTGCGGGCTGGGCGACCCCCAACACGTTCGCTAGATTCTATAGCCTCCGTGTGGAGCCGGTATCCTCCTGTGTTCTCACCTCAAACGGGTAGTGGCGCCGAGAGGCCCCGGTTAGTGTCGGCTTGCTAAAACTGCTCCAGAGTGTCCTACAGTAGACCCTGTTGAGATCCTCCGTCACCCTCGGCAGCGGATGCGGCGGCACGTCCGGTGCCGGGCCTTCACGAGGAATCCACGGGAACCGTGGAAGGCTGGGTTCCATATTGAGACCTAAGCGGTTCTCGTATGTGTATAGCCCACGGTATAGCCATAGAGCCCGTGTTTCCCCGGCAGACTTCTGCCTCTCCAAGAGGGAAGTTACAATCACCTCCATTTCTCCATATACACCTAAACGTGCTATATGTGTATTTGCTTCCGAAAACTCCTTTGGGAAGGATGGGGCTTCCGCAGCGTCCCTGTTCCAAGTGGAGCGGGTACGTTTTCCAAGTGTTATCCAATCTCACTCAGGAAGGTATTGCTTTGAAAAATGGTGAGTGGAACTACTTGTCCCGAG
>NW_015625870.1:0-540 GCF_001515625.1 Sinocyclocheilus rhinocerous | reverse complement strand
GTGTAGACCATAGATATGTATATATATCTATGGTGTAGACCAGTGCTTCTCAAAGTCCGGACTCCGGTCCGGATCCTAACATTTGACTGGTACTATACTATATATAGCAGTGCTTCTCAAAGTCCGGGCTCCGGTCTGGATCCAGACCCGCCTCAATTTCGTATTTCAAGAACACTAATTATTTCCTACCTTGATAAACGCATGTTAAACTTGTAAATCTTATGTTTCATTTTTTAATGTCTTTTTGGAGATCGATCGAAATGGAAGCGAAGGCGAGATATTGAAACTTTTCCTTCATGACATTTGTTGTCATGACATCCAGTGAGCGTATGACGTTTGACATAATCGGACGACATTTCACCGCTAATATGAGTCATTTTTTAATTATTTATTTTTGTTATCACTTAGATTATGGCCATTTGACTTATAGCAGTGTCCAGTGTTTCCCATACATTGAGTTATCTGTGGCGGCCCATCACAAAATCAAAACTGACTGCCACAAATCGATTTTCCAAAAGGATTCTACTTCGTTGAATAAAC
>NW_015625869.1:0-871 GCF_001515625.1 Sinocyclocheilus rhinocerous | reverse complement strand
TCACCAAAATTGGCTCAGATCATCTTCAGACCATGCTGGCAAAAACTTATGGAATTCAAGTTGATTTGTTCATCCGTTCTCGAATAACGCACGAAGGAACTCTACGAAAAGCACATAAAAATGAACGTGATGCTATATCTCCGCAACGGTTTGGCGTATTGAGACCAAACTTGGTGTGTGATATAACAAGCATGACCTGAGACTACCTGCAGTGTTTCGGCGCAGTGCCACCTAGTGGTCAGGAGATATAAAAAATGCATATTTTTGCTTATAACTTCTGAATGGTTTTGCCAAAAATCACAAAACCTGTCTCTTTAGATTCGGTGCATCATGCTAACTTCTGAATGGTTTGGCCAAAAATCACAAAACAGGTCTCTTTAGATTCGGTGCATCATGCCGAGTCGAACCATACCAAATTTTTCCATGTCAGCCATTTTGGGCGTCGGCCATTTTGAATTTAGTCAAAAAATGCAATATTTTAAGAACGCTTAGACTTTATTATTACAAAAATCGGTATGCGCCTTCGGCACCGTGCTCTGATGGTACACAAAAATTTTGGGTGCAGCGCCTCCTTGTGGTCAAAAGTTATTAAGCAATTTACAAAAATGCTAATAACGTTTGAATAAATTGGGCTATTGTAAAGAGACTGATGTTGTTAGATTCCTTGGATCATGCCGAGATCATCGATACCAATTACGCCATAATTGGCTGAACTTCCTGTCCGCCATTTTGATTCATGTTGAAAACCTACTTTTTCGAACTCCTCCTAGACCGTTATTCCAATTTTCACCAAATTTGACACGGATCATCTTCAGACCAAGCAGGCAAAAGTTATGGATTTTGTGTCGATATACGAAATGGTTTTCGTTTA
>NW_015625868.1:0-580 GCF_001515625.1 Sinocyclocheilus rhinocerous | reverse complement strand
GACAGACAGTAAAATGACCAATCGTCATTCACTTTCTAACGTGACACTACGTTGTGTTACATACAATAACACTCCGGTGTGCAGCAAATTCTTATTCAAACGTACCATCAGACATCAGATCCGCAGTCCAGCGGCAGCTCCGGTGGGAGACACAGATGTGATATAAACAAATTCAAACAAAAATGAAACCGTGTTTACCTCATAAACAATCGAAAATCCCATGACTGGCTCTTCCTCAGATATGCGCGTTGTTCTCGTGTACCTCTAAACAAGACACTGTTTTCCGGTGGACTCAAAAGTCGGTGCACTCCAGAATGAAAGCTGGGTCAACACGAGAACTCTAAGGAATAATAATATGTTTGAATTCTTTTATATGTTTATTCAGGAATATCCGCTGTATTTGATTGCCCATGATTGGCGCAATATCATGTGTAGTATACCTTTTCATATGTTCCGGTCTTATTTAAAGGGGTCATATGATGTTTCTAAAATGAACATTATTTTGTGTATTTTGTTATGAAATGTGTTTATGCGGTTTAACACATCCCTTCACACTGGTGTTTTTCCCTCAACATTTAAA
>NW_015625867.1:0-969 GCF_001515625.1 Sinocyclocheilus rhinocerous | reverse complement strand
GATCAATTTTAAAACATTTGAAAAGCAAGTCACGTAAAGATTGCTCAGTTTATGATGTTAATACTATCTCCAACCAGGAGAGGTCACTAGCTTCCAGCCGCTCCCCTATTAATTTCAGCCTAGTAGGACGTGCACTCTAATGTAAACATTCATTAACATTAGCAAATAATAAATGGAAAAACTGACCATGAAAACAGTATGTTCAAGTCAAGATGGTAAACAGATTATCTTTTTACCAAGTTCAAGGGGATACCCATATGTTTGGATTGTTTGGAAATCTTATGGGGAGGGAGGAGTTGTTAAAAAAAAAAATTTTTTTGAAAAAAAACACCAGACAAACAAAAAAAAACCTTGCATCACAGGAAGTGTATTGTGATTTGTCAAAACATTACAATGAAACAGGTTTACTGACAACATATGTATAATTACTGCAATACTGCAAAACAAATAACTTTGATAATTTGTTATCTAGCTTATTTCTACATAGGGCATACAGCATTAGTACCTAAACAACGTGTGACGAGGCTTAACATCTTAAAAAAAGATGAGAAAAATGGAAATAATTTTTCGTAATCCGTTTAAATATTCACAAATAATATTTTATTTTAAAATTAGGAGTTAATTTGTGCAAATGTTGTAAAAGCAAAACAAAATGTTCCTTGCCACATTCGGTTACGAATTACGAATCACGTAAATGATCAAAACGGTCGTCGAGTAGTTTGCATCACAGAATATTACTGTTGGTTATTTAACATTTCTGTTGTAAAACAGCTGTCAAATAATAAATGTTTTCCTACTTACCTCACACTCACTGTTAAAAAATGCCGTGGTGTCGCGCTGGAACAGTAAAGCCCCGCCCTTCTTTGATTTGATTGGCCATCTAAATCATTCTGACATTGACGAGCACTGTCTGGAGTTTTTTTTATTTTTTTTTTATCATAAATAAATATTGAATTTGGCAGGGACATT
>NW_015625866.1:265-510 GCF_001515625.1 Sinocyclocheilus rhinocerous | reverse complement strand
ATTCATTGCACGGTTTGCACACTGCACTGACTGCACTCATTGCACTCAGCTGTTTCTAATCACCTCACTATATAACACCCTCTCTAACCACCATTCTCTGCTGAGTATTTTTTAGCCTGTACCCCTTTCCGAGTCTCCGTGTTTTCCTTGTTTTGCCTTGCCTGTTTGGTTTCTGATTGATCTTTGACTGTTTTCCTGGATTTATCCCTTTAGTCTCGCCCTTTGGATTCTGTTCGTTGACCTTT
>NW_015625866.1:0-241 GCF_001515625.1 Sinocyclocheilus rhinocerous | reverse complement strand
GTGATTCTGTCTGCCGATCGGTGACCTAAGCTAGCCCTAGGACTATTCTTGTGTTTTTGCCCGCCATATACCTGTTTGCCATTGTTCGACCCTGCCTGTTATACCACGTCTCTTTAAATAAAGCTTGCAGATGGATCCACACGTCTCACGTCTCGTCAGCCCTGTTACAGTGTATTATTAATATTATAAATAAAGTAATAAATGATGGCAAATCGAAGTGCTATTTGTAGATTTAAAAATA
>NW_015625865.1:3868-8682 GCF_001515625.1 Sinocyclocheilus rhinocerous | reverse complement strand
GAAATATTGTAAAATCTTTTAGCCAGTTATAATAAATTCAGACTACTGCATTACAAAACTTTTAAATTAATTGTTTGTTCAACAATGTTAATTATTATTGAACAAGTAGTTATGAAATGTCAATTGCACAGAAAACCACCCAAAACAAATCAAATATGCTTGTACGATATCCTTGCATATTTTCATAATCCATAGTGCAGAACTTTTGCAAGAAATGTTTAACTTTGGGTAAAACCACTTATACACTATACTGTGTAGGCTATATAATTGCTGTAGCGGCCATATTGGTGCTGCCCAACCGACAGAGGTCAAATAATGACCTAAAATCAATATTAGTTTGCATTGTATCATTCATACAGAATATAGGATAAGCAATATATAGACATCGTTGAGATGAGTGTGTCTACTGCACACTACAGAAATCTTATACATGGCCATAAATGAACAAACGTGTTTTACATACGACCATATATCAGATTTCTGTCGACACAGGTGACTGACCTAACAAAATATATATTTTTTATGTACGTAATTATGCATTATACAGAAAATATTAAACGTACATATATTATGTTACATATACATGTTATTAGCATAAATTCATTCAGATCGGATATACAATTTTTATTACAATATAAGCCTATGACTATATTATTATATTGTATTGAAATTCATGGTTTACCTGCATCATCTTGCTTGGAGCAATCTTTATTCAGACACCAGAATGACCACTTTGTTATGTTTAATACATAGGTTGAGGTGTATGATCTGATATGTTAACTACTGTAATGAAGATAAACTTAACTCTTCAATAAGCAGGGAAGTTCCTGGCCTAATACGTAACCAAGTACATGCTTAGCACGTTTAATTTTGCATTGTAAGAATGTACAGGCAGACTTTAAATATAAAACGTGACTTGGGAATGTTTTCTCATTAAAATCAGATAATTTCATATTAAGTTAATAGAATATGTGGGAATAACAATATTTACTTGTTATGACCTCAGAGCAATCCGGTTTTTATAGATCAGTGGATAAAATGCTGCACTAGTCATAATTACCCTACCATCCAATTACAGTGGAGGAAGGGTGGGACAAATATTACACTGACCAGCACATCCAAATTGTACAACAACTTAACTATAGCGAAGCGGCAGTACTCATAGCACAGGATTGTTGTTTACTGAGTTGATTACTGAAAAGTAAGACATTAATCATAATAAACAAGATAAGCCCTTAGGAAATGCAATGATGACTCGTATATATATATTTTTTAATAAAGGTTTGAGATGTTCTGTAATTCAAGTGGTGGTGGACCGATCCGTCAGCGAAGGTGCAGAGTAAGAGCACCTAGACAAATCACTTTTAAAGTTTCTATGCTAAAAAGCACCACCATTTGCCATTATAGATCACACAGAGGTGAGTTCACATATGTTAATAGAGAAATCCCTACACCCTGTTCTAAAACGGCGCTGATGGTTTCACTCAGGTGGTTAACTGACTCTTTTCATAGCTTCATTCTCTGGTTTTTCCTGATGGCTTCATCCATCAAGCCTCATTTGCCCTTTCCTATGTATGAGTGTTTGTTTGTTTGTTTGTTTTTTTGATAGACTAGTTTGTGTTAGCGTTTAGTTAATAAAACTCTTGTGCACAAATTACATGAGTTTCTGATTATGCCTTGCAAATTAATGTCCCTTTTCGATTTTTCGAACCATAGAGGATAGGCGAGTGGGAGAGAGTGAGCATAGGTTACGCCGAAAGGTGACCTGCGGAGAAGTGTGTGTTGTGTCTAGAGTCAGTGTGAGGTTAGAAGTGATAAGGAAGGGGTCTGAGGTGTGCAACGGTGTTACTAAAGTGTTGTCAGTCGAGCAGTAGCGTGTGTAGATAAGCTCCAATTGGTTACCTGATTTGTACGTAGCTGTAGTAGACATGCGCTTGAGGTCAAATGAGGCAAGCAGAGTGTTGAAGTCAGCAGCCAGTGGTTTATCTAGGTGGATGTTGAAGTCACCAAGAAGTACCGTCCTCAGGGAAGTTTGAAAGTAACACATCCAACTCATCTAAGAAGTTACCCAGTTGACCAGGGGAAGATAAATAACTACAACATGGATTGTAACAGGGTAGGTAATAGCTATTGCGTGTGATTCAGATGAACTGTTGCCGGTAAGAGATGTTAGACTATCAAATTTCCATTCTTTTGAAATAAGCAGACCTGTCCCTCCGCCCCTCCCAATCGGGCGTAGGGTGTGGGAAAAAGTGAAATTAGTGGAGAGGGCTGCAGGAGTGGCAGTGTTCTCAGGTCTGATCCAAGTCTCAGTTAGGGCAGAGTAGTTAGCAGGGGAACTATAATGAACTACAAACATGGCACAGGAAACAGGAAGTACAGCAAAAGTCTCAAAATAACACAAGAAACAAATAACACTGCGAGGACGGGTGGTTATTCTCACTCATAAAATGTGCTTTATAGTTTTATAACACCCCACCCAATCTCCGTCCTCAATGTAATTTAATTTTTCAACACCTGCTATAAAACTTAAGTACACCATATGAGTAGATCTGCGATAAAATCAAACAGAAATACAACAGTAATCAAAAAGCAAGTTTTTCATTTTGCCTTTCTTCTGTGCTTCTTCAGAAAACTTTTACCAGCAATCATAATAATGACAGTCAAATTCAGGGTAATTTACAACCCTTCACTGAAAAGAACATATGTTGGTATATCTAATATTATTTGAAACACATCAGGTTTAGGTTTTATATCTACAGTATGTTAATGCACAATAAGCAAGCTACCATGCCGTACATCTATATCTTCCATTCCATTTAAATATATTTCCATTTCAATCTACATATTTTAGTGTGTTTCTTCTTCTTTTTAAGTGCCATTTTTTAAAAGTGCGCATGTGCATAAATGCATAAAGGAACCCCTGAGTATGACGTAAGAGGGAACCAATGATGAAGCAAACATCAAATAAAGCAAAATGATAAAGAACAAAAAATAATAAAGTAGACATTAGGTGCCATGTTTCTTACAGCAATATCTTGGAAATCCTGAATCGATGAATTAGGTCATAAGGTGGATTCTGCTCCTCCCATCTCAACAAAGCTCTGTGTTTCCTCATCAGCTGTTCAGTCTTTCAAACTTCTGGCAGGAGTAAACACCTCTTTAACACAGAGAAGATGAGAAAGAAAGAGACAGGTCTCTTTGAGGCTAATCTTTTTGGATTGCGGCAAAGGCAAAACATTAATTACCTTAAAGTAAGTCACATCTTGCTTTTTTATTGTATTTTCTTGGCAGGGAGAATCAATTCATTTGGCATCTTCTGTTTAAAAAAAACTTCTTTATAAGTTCTTTATTTTTCTATCTTTTTTCTTTTTCTTTTTTTTTTCCTATTTTTTTCTTTTAATTTTGACCAGTAGTTGCCGCTAGACTGTGGTGTTTCAAGTTCTTCAACTGCTCAGATTCAGTTGATTCAGGGCTTCAAAATCACTCATCACTAATCTACATGGTAATATTTGCTGCAATCTAAAGGTCTGAATAGTCTGAATATAGAGTCTTCGACCCACAAAAAAATAAAAAATAAAATTACCTTTACTTGTTCACCAACACTGAACTCCAAGAGACCAAGGAGTGAGTCTTATTATCCAAACTCAGGTTATTTATAAAGATACTCAGATAGGTAATCCCCACAAACAAGCTTTACACAGAGTTACGTTAAGCATATATCAGAGGTTAAAGTTGGCATAAAACAGAAGTTGTGATCCTTTTGAGACGTATATCCAGAGGTTTCTCAAACAAGAAAAAAAATTAGAGCGGTACTATCCTTATGTGGTCAATCAAGTTTTGTCCATCTGGAATTGATTGGATGGTTGTGGTTTGCTATTGGTAAATCTCGTGTGAGTGACAGGTTGTCCCGTCCTTGCCTTTAATAACTGTGGAAACACGCAGTCTGTGAAAAGAGTCTTAATTTTCCAGGGAAACAGGCACAATATTTTGTAGTCTAACAAATGAAGATGGGAAATAAAACTAAGCTTTTTGATGAACTGAAGTCCGGACATGACAGACGGATGATTGGAGACACGGTGACTGACAGCAGAGACTTGTTCAGTATTACTAATGGTGAAGATTCAGTAGAAATTCAAGAGTACATGTGAAAAGCTTGTGAAAATCAACTTCTGTCTCAGGTGTTTTGGATATACTGAAGTAAATTTGAGTACGATTAACAAATATCTGATCTTTCACATGCTTACCGTTGACGTCATTTACGTCTGATGTCATCCGTCGCATGCATGGCATACTGATGCGGAAGAGTTTACGATACTCTCCATTGTTTGAAAAATAAGTATTTAATCTTAATTTCAGACATATTTATATCAAAATATTTAAACAAAACATATTAATATTATTGGGGAACCATGAGGATCAGGTATGTTTGATGAATTCTGAATGAAATGCTATTTTGGACAAACACATATCTTAACGGGTCATCGAGTTAGCATGCTTGTATTTGTCTGGCCTGTCCTTTTTTTTGTTTTCGCTTCATTTAAACTAGAATGAAGAGGGGAACCTTTTAAGCATCATTATTACATTATTCATTTATCATACAACAATCAAGAGGTTTATGTGCAGGCAAATAGCTACAATTATTATTTTGTCGTTAGCAATTAGCAACAGCAATTCTTGAATCTCATTGATTGTGCAGTTTTATTTGATAGTAATTTGATTTGTCTAGTCTTATGGTCTGTTCAATGTATTTAATGTTTTAGGGTAAGATGGGTGAATATATATATATATATATATATATATATATATATATT
>NW_015625865.1:0-3858 GCF_001515625.1 Sinocyclocheilus rhinocerous | reverse complement strand
GTATTATTTTCATATTATATTGTAAGATTATATATTTTTATGTTTATATTTTTTAATTGACATCCTTGTCAAAATGCCAATAAACTGTATTCAGATTGAATGATTTAACTTAATCTGTCTATAGGATATGATCAATAATGAAAATGTTTGAGATGTGTATCTAATTACAAGTGTCATGATCTACCGCTTGTTTTTTTTGTTTTTGTTTTTTCCTGCATTTGCAGCTTCGTCTGTTTATTTGCAGTGCTGATAAACAAAGGTGAGCACAAAACAAACTACATTTGACAGGTAAATTCATGCAGCATGTATAAATGTCAGATTATGTGTTTACAACTACAGTTTGTGTGATTTCAGTGTCTCTGGATGTCACAGTAGAGGGTGTTACTGGTGGTTCTGTTGTCCTGCCGTGTTCTTCAACTGAACATGATCTTAAACTTCAAGACACTGATGTGCATTGGAGACACAATGGCAGCAAGATTGTGTTTGATATAATTAAGGCTGATGAGTCACTAGAGAAACAGGACCAATGGTACAAGAACAGAGCTGAAACTTTCCCTGAAGAGTATGTGAGAGGAAACTTCTCCATCAAACTCTCTGGTCTCACTCACGCTGATGCAGGAAAATACATCTGCCTCATAACACCCTCAGATGAACAGGAGACTGTAGAGCTGATCATCAACGGTGTGTGAAACTAGCTGTAGTGCATGATGTTTTTAATCTAAAAGAAGGTCTATGAAATAAAATCTATAGTGGTAGATGTATGATTGATGTGTCAGTCTGAGAGCTGCTGTATGTAAATGATAGGGATCTGTTGTCTTCATCACCGTGCAGTAATGTTATTTTGTCTTGGACTTTTTTGTTGCAGAACCAACAACAGAAAAAGTAAACAAAACCATTGATCAAGAAATCCAAGAAGAAACCAGACCAGTCGAGAAATCATGGCTTTGGATCCTGGTTGGCACTCTGTTAACCATACTGTCTATACTTGTCATTGTAATTATCTTTAGAAAAAAGATCTCAAGCTGCCTTATGTCAGGTGAACACGGCATGGGTTCAGACACTCATGAGGTTGTGAACCCTGGCCCGTATTATAAATCAGTAACTGCTGATGATCGTGATGAAGCAGCTAAAGCAGGTGAATGACACAGATGTGCAGCTTGGCGCTCCGGCAGCAACTGCATGAGCTTTCTCCTTAAACAAGGAGTCAGAGGAGGAAGTTGGTGCTTTTATTGTTGCTGCCGCAGTGAGGATGTTACTGTATTACTGTATTTTCCTTATCTGCACACTTTAAGGCTACCTAGCAGTCTAGAGTAACTTGGTCATATATGATTTCGGGCAAATTCAAGCAGATTCTCAAACATTTTCAGCATTTTTTTTTAATTATTGTAAGCTCGCAAGGTACTCCGCTCATCATTAAGTCACTAGGGAGAGCCTATAATAATTGCTTTACAGCTGCTGGGATGGATTTTGTTGGGAAACTGAATACTGAACCATTATTTTTCTGTGTGTGTGTAATATCTGTAAATTACGGCAAGAAGGTCAGGCGATCACAATATGCAGTTGACTATGCTAAAGTACCTTGAAGCCACAAAAAATGAACCTTGAACCGAAAAAGGTTTTCAAACAAAACGACAGTACCCATAGTAAAACACAAATCTATGTTGTTTGGCTTTCTAGAAATATGCTTCATTTGCATAACATCACATTTGCTGTTCTTTGACAAGGTTCATAAATCAATGTTTATGTTGGTAACATTGCCAGTCTATGCTACGCTGATCTTCTTGTCTTTAAATAGCCTACTGTGTTAAGTCAAAACAACAGTGACACTGGTACTTACCTGTTCATGACATTTTTGTAAAAAAAATATTTGTTTTTCATTCGTTATTTATTTATTGATTTATTTGATTTTAGGAGTGTTTGATGTTTTGATGTCATTAGTGTCATTCGCACTGATAAAGGATCACCCGTAACCAAGGGCTCAATGTATAGGCCCTTTTCCCCACATTAAAAAAAACATGCTTTGGTAAATCATAATTATGAGATTAAAAAGTTGAAACTATGAGGTAAAAGGTCATTTATAGTCAAAATTGAGATACAAAAAATAGAAATTAAGCTATAAGAAGAACTGACCAAGACTTATTCCTGAAAAAAAAAACTGCACTATGACAATGTTTAATTTGTTGTCAATTTTGACTTAGTACGTCATACTTTTGACCTTTTATGTCATAATTTCGACTTTGTCATATTTGTGATGTGATAGCTTTTCATTTATTTTTTTAATGTATGGTGTAAATGTGCTTCTGTAGCTCAGTGATGCAGCTCAAACCATCAGATTCATCCGCACATAATAACGGAGCCAAAGCACAATGCACATAATTACCAAAACTTTATGTTCCTCCGCAAGTGCTATGCTGCAAATTCTTATCAAATGTTACATATTGCAGCTTTAATAACTAGTTTTATATTTTGTACTGTTTTATTACTTTTTATCACTTTTATGTAAAGTGCTTTTAAACAACAGTGTATATGAAATGTGCTATATTAATAAATTTGCCTTGCCTCTCCACTTTGGAAAGTTGCTTTTAGCTGAATTTTTACAGCTTTCTGGTGAAAAATACACTTGTGCTGTTATATTCTTGCATTATTCACTTCATTCTTATTGTATAACAGAATGAGATCTTGAAACATTAAAAAACTAGAACATTTTTAGCTGAAGTTGAAGGAAAATGAGCCTGTCAATATGTTGCTGCCTTAACAGTTCTGGACTGCAAGTGTTTGTGCATTTTAATTAGAGATATTTTGCATTGGACCATATGTTAGTGAACATATTCATACTGAAAATGTTTTATTTTGTTAAAAATCTACTTCAATATTCTCAGGTATTTACATAATTGTGTTTCATTGTATACTGATGTAAACTTTAAGACCAAATAAAATGTTTCAATGAAATGGCATCTGCCAGTGTTTTTTTTTTTGTTTTTTTTGTTACACTTTTTACTAAAAAATCATATATTACATTTATTTATTTTGCAGACATTTGAATGCAAAGCAACGTTTCTCATAAATGTCTCAGCCATTGTGTTTACTTCTTGTTCATATGACTGTCACATGGTTTTTGGTAAACCAAAAAAAAAAAAAAATCGCTGAAACAAACAATTGTTTATTGTGTATTCTCAACAATCATATTACAATGTGGATGTTATTACATGTCAAAAGAACTGATAATGACAACAGCTTTATTGATATTCTGAAAAGTTTCTGCCTGTATTTAATTTGGGGATGCCAGTATTGCCTCCCAGAGCCACTGTTTTGAGGTATACTGCCATCCACCCTCATAGATCTTTCTTTTAAGTATGTCACAGGTTTTCAATAAGATTGAGGTCAGGGGGTGATGGGGGCCTCACCATGAATTTTTTTTTTTTTTAGGCCTATAGCAACCAGGGAGTCAATAATATTCTTTGCAGCATTGGATGGTACATTGTCCTTCATGAAAATCATTGTCTTTCAGAAGGTATTTTTTTTTATTACACCATAGCAGAAAATTGTCAGTTATGAACTCTACATATCTAGCAGAGATCATTTTGACACCCTCAGAGACTCTAAAGGGACTTTTCATCTCACTTCCCAATATTCCCGCAGCACAAATCATCACCATCTGCTTCTTTGCTGACGTTGCAGTCTTGTTGGAAAAGGGTGGCCTTTCACCAACCATCCAGAACTCCATCCATCTGGACTACTGAGTGTTGCGCAGCATTCATCCGTGAATAAAACTGTTCGGAAATCAGCAGTGCTGAGCCCACTGGAAAACATTTCTCTTGGTGAGATTTGGTTGAGGGGCCTGAAATTCAGCTTTATGCA
>NW_015625864.1:441-588 GCF_001515625.1 Sinocyclocheilus rhinocerous | reverse complement strand
TCACTGGGTAACACATTAGCATAATCCCCGCCTGCCCGCGAAATAGGAACACTCTCTGTGTCAAGAAGATGCTGTGTTCCACGATACCATAGCAATACAATTCGAACCTTTTGTTGTGCTCGTCATTTTACCGAGGACTGCTTCTCT
>NW_015625864.1:0-266 GCF_001515625.1 Sinocyclocheilus rhinocerous | reverse complement strand
TTTTTGTGCTAATATGTGATGTATACCTAGTGCGGCTTTAGGTTTCCAGGTAAAGCACAATATTACTGTCTTACTGAAGTAGTTCTGATAATTCGCTGTGAACCCACTATTTCCTAAAAATGTGAAGATTAATGTAGACTGTCGTTGTTCTAATTACTTCGTTTAATAATAAAGAATGTAGTGTAGCGCACAAACAGCACTTTCACAATGATTATAAAGTCTATGTAGTTATAGGGTTAATGCAGAGAGTAAAAGACCCGGAAGAG
>NW_015625863.1:0-491 GCF_001515625.1 Sinocyclocheilus rhinocerous | reverse complement strand
TTAAGATAAGGGACATTATCACACTTTAGAGGAGTATAAAAATGGACGGTTCTAATAAGTAGAAAAAAACAATGGTCGGTTCTTATATGTGACATCCCATACAATATGCACACTATCAAACCATCCTATTCAGGACGTCCCATACTATATGCACACCTCATATCAAACCATTTTACTGCAGCATTTTTGAGATATGGGACATTATTACACTTTAAAGGGCTACAAAGACCACATTTCTAATAAGTAGAAAAAGCCAATGATCAATTCTTACACAGGACGTCCCATACTATATGCACACCTCATATCAAACCATTTCACTGCAGTGTTTTGGAGATAAGGGACATTATCACACTTTAGAGGGGTATAAAGATCCCATTTCTAATAAGTAGAAAAAAACAATGGTCAGTTCTTATAAGGGACCTCCCATACTATATACACACCTCATATCATTTAAATGGGGAGTCATCTCAATTATCACCAGTAAAATATGG
>NW_015625862.1:0-1010 GCF_001515625.1 Sinocyclocheilus rhinocerous | reverse complement strand
CAAGAAACTAATTGGAGGGAAGGGTACATGACTGAAATAAGGAAAGGGTGGAGTGGAGGGATTTTATATAATAATGGTGATGGGAGGCTGGGAAGAGGAGTTGCGGTTTTAATAAAAGAAAACAGTGGTGTATCATGTAAAACAATGTATAATGACAAAGACGGGAAATGTATAGCGTTTGAAATGGAGTATGAGGGGAAAAAGGTAATTATGGTTAATGTTCATGCACCAACAGATGAGAACGAAAAGAAAGAGTATTTTAATGTGTTACGAGATTTTTTAAAGAAACACAAAGAAGTTATTATGATGGGTGATTTTAATACTGTTTTTAGTAAATTAGAAATGGCTGAGGGAATGGTTTTTAAAAATGATAAAGGAAGAAAAGAACTGAAATTATTAATGGAAGAAAGTAATATGATTGATGTATGGAGAGAAAGGAATGAAAAGACTAAAGAATACTCAAGGAGGCAGTTAGTGGGGAATTTTATGTGCCAGACAAGAATTGATTTGATTTTATGCGCAAGAAATGTTGAAGGTATTATCAGGAAAATTAAATATGTGGAAACAAGTTTTGGAGCACAAGACTGGAGCACTGAGAAAAGAGGACCGGGGGTATGGGTTTTAAACACTGAGGTTTTAAAGAACGAAGACTATGTTTTAAGTATAAAGGAAATTATTGAAAGGGAAAAAGAAAACAAAATGTATAATGAAGACAAAAGAATGTGGTGGGAGAATGTGAAATATTTAGTTAAAAAGTTTACAATAAAGTATTGTAGGCTAATACAGAAAAGTAAGAAAAATAAGGAAAGAGAGCTAAGAGAAAAACTAAATAACGAATTGAAGAATGAGAATGGAAAAGATATACAAAAGATAAAAGAATTAGAGGGAATATTGAAAGAAATGGAAGAGGAAAAATATGAAGGGGCAAGATTAAGAAGCGAAGCAAAACATACAGTGGAGGGGGCGAAGTGCACAAAGTTTTTCTTTGATCTGGAAAAAGGAAGAGGAAA